>NC_056732.1:1460850815-1461125815 GCF_019279795.1 Protopterus annectens
CCACAGTGGTGATTATAACAGCATGCGGGTACATTGATGGCACCATGCCACCAATGAGGGAGTATTTGAACATAACACATGCATAGAAACTGATTTAAATAATTATCGAACAATAGGACATATGTCCCAACATTACAGTTAGGTCAGCATGTACCAATTGAGTTGGGTATTTTGTTTATTGTTGCAGATATGATGGGGGGAGAGAAAGATGTCACTTAAGAACTAGTATATTCCGATAGTTTGCATTACTTTCTTAGTCAGTGCTGTTATCTGTACCTTACAAGTATTAGTACACTGAACTATTGCCTTACTTTGGACAGTGGTATGGCTGTCAACAACTATATACATGAACTGGTTTTACCTGCAGTATACACCTATTACCTGGTATACCTGTGGAGGACTTGTTTGTTAACACTGACTAGCTGTTTCTACACATACTCCCAGATTCCAGGTTGATGTTATGCACATACCTGTCCATCTTTTTTTGCACAGACTCTGGGCATGTCTTGACCATATGCAGGTGAACCAGGACATATTTTTACTATTGCCCTCTTAAACCTTTATAGATTCATAGGTTCATAGATAGGTACTACGCTATTGACCCTAGAGCCTATATAAGCCTAGCCAAAAAGGTACCCTGGCTTTCGCCACCCAAGAAAATTATTTTCCTGTGCCCCCATTGAGCGGAGCCACAGACGTGATCCCCGGGGTGAATTCCTATTTCCCATCCACTCATCAAGATTTTTCTTGAAGAGTGCTAATGAGGAGCTCTGTTTGACATAGATAGGTAGTCTGTTCCAGAGTATGGGAAGTCTCTGGGACAGGAATCTAACCCTCCAGCATGTTCTGTTTATTGTGGTGACAAGGTTTAGGTCCCTACAGCGTGTAGTTCAGAGGGATTGGGATTTCTATAAGTGGAGCATGTCCAACAGCTCTGGGTTTGACATAGCTTTGTATGTTAGGCAGAGATCGCCTCTGAGTAGGCGATATGTGACGGAGTAAAGCTGGAGGTTTTTGAGATGATCTGCATAGTGCATCTGTTTGAGGCCAGTAATCCTCTTTGTGAGGTATTTCTGTGGCCTCTCCAGTTGTTGTAGATGTCTTGTGAGGTACATACTAAAAGGGGCACTGTACTCTATAATGGGTCTAATGAGTGATGAGTAGAGGGGAATAATGACCTCTTTTTTTCTGGATGAGAAACCTTTTGTGATGAGGTGTGCTACGTAGATGGATTTCCTGACCACTGTGGTGATGTGATTATCAAAGGAGAGACTACTGTCCACCTGTGTCCCAAGGTCTCTTATCACACTTTCAGTGTTAAGTAGACTACCACCTATGTGGTAGTTCATGGGTACAGTTTTTACCAAAGGGGATGACAATGCACTTTTTGGCATTGAGCTTCAGGCCATGGCTTTAACACCAGGCGTCTTTCTCAGTGAGGCCCTTTTGTAGGATGCCCACATCATTAGGAGTTTTGATTATGGCTCCCAGTTTGCAGTCATCTGCAAACTTCATTAGCCAAAGACCTTCTGTGTTAGCCTGTACTTTAGAGAAGTAGATACCAAACAGGAGAGGACCTAGGACTGAACCCTGTGGTACTCCACTTGTCACTAGTGTAAAGTCGGATTTGGAGTCTGCTATTTTCACAGTGTGGGTTCTGTCCATGAGCCAGTTGGCAACCCATCTTGTGACATAGGGATTTATACCTAGTTTAGTGAGTTTATCTATAATTCCAGAGTGGGGGATGGTATCAAAAGCCTTGGCGAGATCTAGATAGGCTGTGTGAACCACCTAACCCTCATCTATGGCTTTGGTGACTGCTTCAAAGAAGTCTATCAGGTTTAGGAGACATGCTCTGCCTTTTACAAACCTGAAGTGGGTGGGGTTGAAAGTTTGGAGATTACCAATGTCCTTGTTTATGAGTTCCATGATGATAAGTTCCATGGCCTTGCAGACCAGGCTCGTCACGCTAATGGGGTGGAAGTTCCCGGGGTCCGTCGTGGCTACCCGTTTGTGGAATGGGATAACCGTCATGGTGCACCATTCAGTGGGCACAAAGCCTGAGGTGAGGCTATGACTGAACATGGTATTTAGGTGGGGTGCCAGTTCGTTCTGTAGTTCGTGTAGAATGCAGCCTGGGATATTGTCAGGTCCCATGGATGCTGTGTTCTTGGCTTTGGAGAGTGTGTTTTTACCTGTGCAGCCATGATTACAGGAACTTTGCATTCTTCCGGTATAGAGATGGGCCCTCTAGGGGGTGAAAGGGGGGTAAAGTTAGCACTGAACCTATCTGCCAGGATGTTGGCAATATCAGTTGATTCTGTATATTTAGTGCCATTGTGCTGTAACTCAGAGTAGATCTGAGTGTTGCCATTGAGATTCTTGACAGAGGGTGGCCTAATGGTTAAGGTGTTTGCCTTACAAACACAAGGTGCAGGGTTTGAGTCTCACAAGGGATAATTGGCTAGGCTTAAAATGGCTCGCAAGGGCAGTTAGCCTAGTACTAATCTATGAACCTATGAACATATGAACCTATGAACATAGCTATAGAATGCTTTGTGGTTGTCTTTAGAGTCAGTGGCAATTTTTTTTTCGTAATTAGCTTTGGAGGATTTTATGAGGGGTCTCAGCTTCTTACTGAGGCTGACCAGGGAGCTCCTCCAGTCATGGGATTTTACTCTTTTTTGCAACAGTTTCTTTCTTCTGTTGTAGAGTTTGTTTATGGCAGAGGATCACCAGATTGGCTTCCTTTTTTTGGAGGAGAGCATCTTGGTTCTGTTAGGGATAGCACGATCCATGCACTTGTGTAAGTGCTTATAAAGTGCATTTGTGTAAGATTCAGCAGTCGTACCTCTATTGTCCTTCTGCATGGGTGTCATGAAGTTTGCCACTTCTGTCTTAAGAAGTGTGAAGTTGGCTTTGGAGAAGTTTTTTACAGTGATTTCCCTAATGAGGGGTGTGGGCGGGATGTGGATGTCTAGGGTGATTAGCTTGTGGTCAGATCTGACCAATGAGGAATTGACCTCTGGTGTGGAAATGACCAGGTCTAGGATATTGCTGCCTCTGGTGGGGGTATGAATAAGTTGATCCAAGGCGTTGGAATTTATGAATTCCAGAAAACCTTGAGCAAAAGAGTTGGTACATGAGTAGTTTTCCCAGTTAATGGTGGGGTAGTTGAAATCGCCCATTATTAGGATGTTGGGTTGTACCCTGATATTTTCCAGTGTATCAAGAAATGAGGAGTGGGAATCCTTTGTGAATCCTTTATCCTTTATGAATTACAACATCCTTTAGTGAATTACAACACTCATACAGGATTTCTTAGACAGTTATATTATGTAGCACAGTGTGGGTGATAGTGATGAGTGATACTTTATTATTCAGAGCAACTGCAACACTCACAATGACATACAATAACAGAGTAAACAGTACCACTACAGGATATCAATATTTTATTTGTAGGCACAGTGTTCGTATCTGACAGACCTGAGGGAGCAACATTTGTTAGCACTACCTGAATGTTGCCATACAAATTACCAGATTCCACATTAGTATTATGCACATACATCATGCTCTGTTACTGTACACACTCTGGTCACAACTTAACAACATGGGGATGTAGATGGGACATACTTGGCTTATTACTCTCATAACATTTTGGAGAGTTGCTAGAGTGACAAGTTTATTCTCATAGATGTCTGGCAATCAGTTGTATTTCTTGTTTGCTGCCTAAATGTCTGGGATCATCCTACTGATTTCTCAAGGGGACAGGGTGACAGGCAGCAAATATGGGCCTATTTACTGGACATTCTGATCATAACAGTACAGTTGTGGGGTATGATTCTGTATGCA
This sequence comes from Protopterus annectens, assembly GCF_019279795.1. Classification (NCBI taxonomy): domain Eukaryota; kingdom Metazoa; phylum Chordata; order Ceratodontiformes; family Protopteridae; genus Protopterus; species Protopterus annectens. Next base: position 1,460,854,668 of record NC_056732.1, read on the forward strand.
GCCTACTACCACTCCCAGGATTTGAACCATGGCTGTGTGTGCTAAAATACAACAGTTCACATCTCAGTTGAGTGTGCTATTTGGATTTTGTTGTCTGTCTTTTCACTGTTTTCTGTCTATGTCTTTCTTAGTTGTACTATATGATCTCTTGGGATTACACCAGTCATATACAGATATTCCTACACATTTTATTTATGTAGCTCAGTGTGGGTAAGAGTGCTTAATACAACAGTACTATTAAGTGATTGCAAATCTACATTACCATATGATACCAGAGTAAATACATGCAGTCCAGCAGTTAGTCCTTTGTTGTCAAGCTATTATGCTTTTATTTACATACAACCTATATGAGACTCTTCCTGCCATATTCTCTGGTGTATGCAGTACATGTCTTAAACAATACAGGTTTTATACAGGCAATTAACTTACTACTACTTTTAGATTTATTTCCTATGACAGTACATGCAAGAGTATTACTAACCTGCCTCGCTTCGCAACCGCTCCAAGCGACATCCATGGGCCTCGTGGTTCGTAGCTCGCTCACTTGCTGCTGTGAAGGACATAAGAGTAATATTTAGCCATACCTATCCATAATATACATGAGATGGCAATTATTAAACAGGTAGTGGACTTGATACTTACACATGGCTGGGATCTGCCCTGTCCTCCTAGCCTCTTGGATCCACCAATCCAAGAGATCCCCCTTTTGCTGCTTCAGGTCGGCATAGTGATGCCTGACTTGCTCACCAGCTCGGGCTATGCCAGTGGCACTGGTGAGGTCACGGGCGAGATGGTCCTAGGCTTCCATTTTATATTGGGAACCCTGGTACTGGCCCTGCAGCAGTCTCTGGTCATGGTTATTCATAAGGAGTTCTGCCATGACTCTGGACTTCGGGATGCCCCAGCACTGTGCTCGAAAGTGCACACCCTCTCCCATTCCATACATATTGCCTACAAGGGGAAGCTACAACCAGTTATGAGATGTATTCCTGCCTGTTGGGTTTAAATAGGGCCAATTTCCCACACTTTGCCATGATTGGATGGTTTTGAAAATGCTAAGCTATGGGCAAACCTGCTTACCTAAGGTTGGCATTGTTTAAAGGGGTATGCCAATGGCCAGACTGAGTTACCTGGCTTACACATTGCTTGCACCTACTAAGCTGGGCTGTGAAATGCTTATCATTGCTTAGTATTTAATTTGCATTATATTTGCTCTTTGGCATTGATTTATTATTCATTACATGTTATAAATGTGTTTGGTATCCATGATTCATGTGTATGTACACTGTATGGGGTCCTTGTGCTTATTAGGGGATTTCAACACTTTATTACAATGACACCTCACATCTGGGCTTACTGCAGTACTCCAGTTCACATATTTATGTTATGTAATAGGTTATACAACATAAAACTGTATAGAGATTGCTTTCACATGTTCAGTTTGATTTTCCTATAGTAAGGATCTGTTTGGTGATACCGCAATCTTATGTACTGCTGTGATGGCTTAGTGTGATGACATAGTGGTTAAATACTGTAACTGTAGTGTACAGGGTCCTGAGTTCCAGACCTGCAAAGGCTGTTTATTTTGTTTCTAGCCAGAACAGCGGCTGTTACATACAAAGTGATTAAGGTACTTTTAAGCAATTGTAAGCAGGTTTGTATGGGTTTGCGCGAGGGTAAGCTATGCTAACCTTCTGTGAAATATGCTTACAGAGATTTAGCTTCAATATTGCTTAACCTGTGTGCACATTGCTTACTCCTGTGCAAACAGGCTTAAACTCACTTACTACTGTTTAAATATGCTTACTCCCACTTACTACTGCTTAATAGTGCTTATATTTGCTTACTAGTGCTTACTTCCGCTTACCACACCACTAATTTAGACAGTAATGTCTAATGGTTCTTTGGAAGGTGGTGGATTTGGACACTGTATGGAGTTATCATTCATTACACATTTTACCTTCCATTTGTATCCTTGATTCATTTGTACATATACTGTATGGGGCACTTGTGATTATCTGTGGACTTTGCAACATTATGAAAATGACACCTCACATCTGCATTTAAAGCAGTACTCCAGTTCACAAATATATGTTATTTAGTAGGTTATGCAACTAAAAAAATTGGTCATAAAGTAATTTGACATGGAAAATAGAATATACTGGAGTGGGACTCAAGCCGAGAATGACTGCTCGTAAGGCGAATGCTCTGCCCACTACACTATTGCTGTACTGCTTCATTTACATATATCTTGCTTTTTATCTTCTTTTGCCATTTAAGCTGCATTAACCGTAGCTAAGTGATGGAAAACCCGCGCACCTACGGTTAAATTTAATCTGTTTCATAAAATAAAAAACATCTTTATATTTGATGTTTTAACTATTTCTCTTGTAAACATGGTGGGATGTTGCTGGGGGTATGCGAACACCTATGAGCGGTCTCACTCATTCTTTTATTAATACTCTGCTATTCTTCATTGCAGGGGCTTGTATATTCTGAGAACTCTGCTCTCAGATATGCCCCCTGCACTTGTACATGCTCCGTGTAAGTTTAGGAGCTCAGGCAGTATGCCTTCATTAATATGCATGGTGCACTGCCGTCCTGCCCCTAAACGGCCGCTTCCATGCAGGACTAAGCTAGTCCTGCATGGAAGGATAGTGAATCTGGGGGTAAATCTTGACCATTGAGATTGTTTCCTAGTAAGACTCCAGTTGCCCGCCTCTTATGTTAATCTGACCATATATCTCATTTCTCTCTACTTTCACTGGCTTATGTGAGTAATCACAAAACCATCACTTTTGAAATCCCACCCCTTCAATTATTTAAATTTATTGGCCATCCTACAGTATTTCATAGTACCAAAATACAAAAGTAACCACCCCTTTCAGTCCATCTTGCTGTTTTAAAAATAGTAACTCTCCACTAAACCTTAACTTTTTAAACAGGTAAAACTCAAGTTACCTACTTTCATATCTAACTTCTCTAGTGCACACTGCAGAGTGCATTCTTTTCAATCTTACCTTTAAGCATCCCTGTTACTAGCACTTTCTCTAATACCTAAAAGATCATCTCTACTTGACTCCAAGTAGACTTTTCTCTATCTGTTAAACCTAGCACTTGCTCCTACAGTACTTATTACCTTGATACGGCACTCTTATAGATAGCACCCCAAAAGGCAAACCCCATTTCTCGGTCACTCCGCCCCCGGAATCTCTTTTAAAGTTTTTTTGTCTAGTCCTTCTAGCATGTCGAGTGATCAGTTGCTAGTGTCCTCTCCTGCTCAGCTGGTGAACCTGGGAATATTGAGGCAATGTTACAATTGCCTCATGTACACAGACAACCCTCTCCTCCTCCCACAAAACACAAATACATGCGAGAGATGCAACTATACGGCCAAACTGGAGGCTGAGCTCTCTCAACATAGGACTGGCAAGACCAGTCAGGAGGAGAAGGTTACCACACACACTATAGACCCAGTCTCACATAGTACCATCACATCCTCAAATCATACACATAAACACACAAAGACATACTCGGCGGCTCTGATCAAAAATCTACCAAAACAGCAGAGGCCACCAAAGCAGACACCCAAACAACCACCACCTCAGAACACAACACCTGCAACACATAGACCTCACAGTCAGGGTGTCAAACAGTCACAGCCCTTAAGGCCAAACACAATGCCAGACACACTAGTCATTGGTGACTCCATAGTCAGACACACTGACGTCCGCTCACCAGACTGAGTAAGGAGAAGGTCACAGTAAGCTGCCTGTCGGGCGCTAGAATCCGCCACATAACGCAAGCACTCAGGTCTCTCAACAGCAGGTACAAATATGACTCAGTCATTGTCCACGCTGGTGTAAACGACCTGAGACGTACCTCCTTGGACTACATGAAAAGAGACATTGAGGAGCTCTCTGATTATGTAGCCCAGGCAGGTATGACCCTGACCTTGAGCAGTATCCTACCTTCACCAAGAATGATGCCACAATACAGAGATAAGATGATCAGCTTTAACAATTGGCTTAAACTCTGGTGTCATTCAAAGGGGATCCAATGTCTGTCTGCCTGGGATGACATGCTGGACAAGCCACGCTGCCCAAGGGACGGCTTGCACCTGTCACCCTGGGATTCGGATATTGGCAAAGGCTCTTGCCACCCCATAGTGCCTTTTAGGCAAGGCTCAAATTCTAAACCTACCACCCTAGAACACAAAAAGGAAAAAACTAAGGGTAATGCTGCTCAATGCCAGAAGTCTAAATCTCAAAATGCACGCACTCGAGGCCCTTCTCAGTATGGAGAACATCGATGTCTGTGCAGTGACAGAAACCTGGTTCAAGGCTCCTGAGAGCACCCCAGCACTATCAGGTTTTACCTCTTATCATGCGTTCCGCCCCAAAATCCGGACAATACCAAGAAAGGAGGGGTATCCATATTCATCAAAGACACCCACACCTCAAGACTGGTGGCAACGCACGATGCATCGGAGACCATCCAGGTGCAATTAACCATAGGCAAGACTGCTCTGCAAATTGTAGCATGTTACAGGCCACCCTCACAAACTCAGGAACCTCACATGGCCTTCCTGAAAACACTAGAGGGATAAATGTATCACCAAACACCATCATACTAGGTGACTTCAATTACCCTAATATAGACTGGGAACACTACTCAAGCCCAAACACCCTAGCCCAAAAGTTCCTGGAATTCATAAACGCAAATGCCATGGAACAACTAGTCACCATCCCCACAAGAGGAGAAAACATACTTGATCTCATCATCACGAACATGGGAGCACAATGTTCAACACCGAAGTATACCCCTCACTGGTGAGATCAGATCACAACTAATCTCGCTGGAGGTCCTCATCCCACCCCCACCTGAAATAAAAAGACCACAGAAAAGAACTTCTAGTACGGCCGACTTCACACTTCTAAAGACTAGTGTGGTCTCCTTTAAGGCCCCCGAGCCGACGGAAAACAGTACTCAAGCCGCTGAATCACTTACAAATGCCTTCTATCAGCACCTGCAGGACTGCATGGATAAGGCAATCCCAAGCAAAACAAAGACTCTTTGTACCAAAGGCAAGCGTCCACTCTGGTGGACCCCAGCCATAAACAAACTCTACAACAAAAGGAGGAAGCTACTACAAGATAGAGCAAAATCCTTAAAAGGTAAGACACCCTTGATCACTATAAGTAAAAAACTAAGAGCTCTCATAAAATCATCCAAAGCAAATTTTGAAAGAAAAATAGCTAAAGACTCAAAAGACAATCATAAGGCCTTCTTTAGCTATGTTAGAAACCTGGGAGGAAACTCCCAGATATGCTCAGAACTAGTTCAAAATGATGTGAAGATTACTGATCCTACAGACATTGCCAACATACTGGCTGACAGGTTCAGTGCAAACTTCTCCCCCCCCCAAAAGGAGAGATATCTATACCAAGCGATTGCAGCCCCCCAAACATCTCCAACGCCCAAGTGAGAACTGCTCTCTCCAAAGCAAAAACACAGCATCCATGGGACCTGATGGTGTCCCCGGCTGTGTGCTCCACGAACTCAACGAGGAATTAAACCCACAGCTAGGACAGCTGTTTAATCATAGTCTTACCTCTGGATACACCCAGGAGTGGCGCACTGCAACTGTGGTCCCACTTCACAAAGGCGGTGCCTCCACCGACCCTGGAAATTACCGCCCATTAGCTTGACAAGCCTTATCTGCAAAGCCATGGAGAGGATCATAATGGACCTCATAAATAAAGACATAGGGAATTTGCAGACTTTGGATCCATCCCAGTTTGGCTTTGTCAAAGGCAGATCATGCCTTCTAAACTTGGTTGACTTTTTGAAACAGTCACCAAAGCCATTGATGAGGGAAAGGCAGTCCATACAGCCTACCTCGATCTGGCGAAGGCCTTTGATACAATACCCCACTCGGGTATCATTGAAAAACTCATCAGCTTAAATGTTAACCCATACATCACAAGATGGGTTGCAAACTGGCTGAGTGACAGAACCCACAGGGTCAGAGTTGCTGGCGCCATGTCAGACTCAAAGCCTGTCACAAGTGGTGTACCACAGGGCTCAGTCCTGGGCCCACTCTTGTTTGGCATCTACTTTTCCAAGTACAAGCAAACACAGGAGGGTTATGGCTGACAAAGTTTGCAGATGACTGCAAACTGGGCCATAGTAGAAAACACATCTGACACAGATATCCTTCAGAAGGGTCTCACAGAAATGGATAACTGGTGCCAGAGCCATGGCCTAAAGTTAAATGCCAAAAAATGCATAGTCATACCCTTCGGGAAAAACAAGGTTACCCCTAGCTACCAAATAGGTGGCAATCCACTGAGTACAGAAGAAGTTATCAGGGACCTGGGGACCCAGGTTGATAGTAGTCTGTCATTCGACACCCATGTAGCTAAAGTAGTTAGGAAGACCTTCTACATTGCCCACCTTATCATGAAGGGATTCTCATCTAGATCAAGGGAGGTCATAGTCTCCCTATACTCATCACTCATCAGACCAATGATTGAGTACAATGCCCCATTCGGAATGTATCTGACCCGACACTTGCAGCAGCTGGAGAAGCCACAAAAGTTCCTCACCAAAAGGATAAAGGGTCTCAAACATCTGTCCTATGCTGCCCGACTGAAAGAACTCCAGCTCTATTCAGTCACTTACCGCTTGCTCAGAGGTGACCTTTGCCTAACATACAAGGCCATGTCAAACCCAGATTTGATGAATATGCTTCACCTCAAAAAATCTAGATCCATCAGAGCCACAAGGGCGGGAGACTTAAACCTCGACACGGCTATTAATAGGACGTGCTGGAGGGATAGATTCATCACCCAAAGACTCCCTATGCTGTGGAATAAAATCCCGGTATATGTGAGGCAGAGCACCTCACTGGCCTTATTCAAGAGAAATCTTGACCAATGGATGGGAGATCGCAGATATACCCCAGGGATTACCTCAGTGTCACTGCTCAACAGAGGCACAGCAAAATAATGGGTATAGTTCCCCATACTAAAGGGGTGGCGTAAGCCACAAAACTATGGGCTAGGCTTGTAAATGCCCTCGGGCAGATAGCCTAGTATGAACCTATGAATCTATGAACCTATGAACCTATAACTTTTCTTATCAGATTAAGACTTGAAACTTAAAAGCCCATTATACGGCAGTGGCACGTTTGTTAAATAATGGCTTATTGGCAGCAAAGAGGGTTATATGATTAGCTGTACTTGGACTTTTCTAGGTCAATTTATTTCATATGTTTCTCATAAGAGAACAGTCAGAAGAGAAGCCAAGAAATATGGAAATATGATTAAAAACTGGCAACAAGGTTTCATTGCGTGCAACTACAGATCTCGCTACTTAAAATCATGTAACAAGGGTAGACAGTGGAGGAACAGAGTGTATGTGCATGATACAACAGGTGAGTTAGTGCTGAAGAAGCAAATGTAGCAAATATGTGTTTATGTATTTATGTGATCAGGACTTTCATTATGGCATGGTCTGTCTTCATTGGAAGTTTAGGAAGAAATGTTCATAATTTTTTATTAAGCACATGTATCAGTTATTACATCACTAATACCTGGTAGGTCTGACAGTTATGGTGAGAATGATTCTTGATTGGCTAGGTTTGATCTTGAGGATGAAGCCAAATTTAACAAATGCTCTGGCCAGAAAAGAGTAAATATAAGCCATAATACCAACCTCTTCAAGGTATATTTTCTATTAATCAGTTAAAACAAATTATATTTTGTCAGGACAACAATGCATGAAGTGGCGAAGTATATGAGCTCCAAAAAGCATGAAATGCTGCATTTAAATCAAAAGACAAAGATGCCCTAAGAGTGTACAGAGCAAATCTAAGGAGAGGGAAAAAGGAGGCTAAGAGGACCTATGGATGTAAAATTCAAGGACACTTCTCTGACCAAAGGGGCTCCGGACATCTCTGGCAAGGCATTCAAGCCATAATGGACTACAGGCCTGCATCCTCCCCATGTGATGACAACACAGAATTTCTGAACAAACTAAACACCTACTCAGCAGATTTGATATGGACAACAACACTGTGTCAAATAAGCTCCCTGTTGAACAGCATGAGAAGATGTCTAAGAACATCTGATGTTCTGAAGACCCTGAAGTGAGTAAACCCAAGAAAAGCAACTGGTCCTCATAATATTATCAGAAAGGTTATAAGAGACTGTGCTACCCAACTGTCCACTGTACTAAAATAAATATTTCCACAGAATTTCTGAACAAACTAAACATCTACTTCAGCAGATTTGATATGGACAACAACACTGTGCCAAAAAAGCTCCCTGTCGAACAGGGTGAGAAAGTGCTTTGTCTGAGAACATCTGATGTTCTGAGGACTCTGAGGAGAGTATACCCGAGAAAAGCAGCTGATCCTGATAATATTATGAGAAGGTTTCTAAGAGACTGTGCTACCCAACTGTCCACTGTAATAACATATATATTCAACACATCCCTGCAACTAGCCATTGTACCCAGTTGCTTCAAAAATATGACAATCATTCCCTTACCCAAAAAATCCCAGCCGACAAGTCTAAATGATTACCAGTCAGTTGCTCTTACATCAACAGTAATGAAGTGTTTTGAGCGGTTGATCAAGAACCATATCTCTTCAAGCCTTCCTGTAACACTGGATACATTACAGTTTGCTTATTAATCTAACCACTGCATGGCTGATGTAATAGCCATAGCACTTCATGAATCCTTGGCACATCTAGAGAACAAGAATTGCTATGTCAGAATGCTGTTCATCGATTTTAGTTCCATCTTTAACACTGTCACCCCCCAGAACCTAATATCAAAGCTGATCCAGCTGGGCATCAACACCCCTCTATGTAACTGGATATTGGACTTTCTCATGACCAGACCCCAAAAAGTATGTGTGGGAAATAACAGTTCAGTCAGTACTACATTGATCACGGGTGTCCCTCAGGGCTGTGTCCTGATTCCTCTACTGTTCACCTTGTTGACGCACGACTGCATGGCCAAGCATGAATCCAACAAAATCATCAAGTTCGCAGATCATACCACTGTCGTAAGTCTTTTCAGAAATGGTGAGTAAACAACTTACAGGGATGAAATGGAACATCTGATAGGCTTTTGTAACAGCAACAATCTGGCCTCAAATGTAAGCAAAACCAAAGCATTAACAGTGGACTTCAGGAGGACTCATAAGATACATCAGCCTCTGGAAATTAAGGGAGTGGCAGTGGAAAGAGTCAAAAATACCAAGTTCCTGGGGCTGCACATCTTAGATGACCTATCCTGGTTGACTCATATTAGCCACACAGTGAAGAAGGCACATCAATGTCTGCACTTCCTACAGAAAATGAGGAAGGTAAACCTGTCTCAGTCCATCCTCAAAGCCTTCTACAGGGGGACCATTGAGAGCATCCTCTCAAATAACATCATAGTTTGGTATGGTAACTGCAAAGCATCTGACCGCAAGGCTCTCCTGAGGGTATTTAGAACAGCGGAAAAGGTAATTGGTTCCTCACTCCCATCCATGGATGATCTGCATGAGACTCGGTGTGGGGGAAGGGCTAGGAAGATAATCAGTGATTCCAATCATCCTGCCGATGGCATATACAGGGAGATACTGTCAGTACAGATATCTTGGAATTTTGTAAATAATTATATGTCATTGGTGAATATTGAAATGGGCGGCCACGGTGGTGCAGCGGTTAGCATTGCCACCTCACAGAAAGAGGTTCTTTGGTTGGATTCTAGTCTGGGGTGCCCTCTGTGCGGAGTCTGCATGTCTTCCCTGTGGTCGTGTGGGTTTCCTCCGGGTGCTCAGGTTTCCTCCCACATCCCAAAGACATGCTGTAGGTGGATTGGATACTCCAAATTGGCCCTAGGTGTGAGTGTATGCGTGCGTGTGCCTTCTGTGGAAGGTTGGGCACTGGGCTGGCACCTCGGCACCGTAAAGCTCCACTGCCAATCATGAGCAGACAGGTGATCCGCTGTGGTGACCCCTAACAGGGAAAAAGCCGAAAGAGGAAGGTGAATATTGAAATGATTTGCTTAAGATTGCTTGTGTTACAATTGTATTAGAACTGTATGTTATGCGTATATCAAACTTGTTTGTTTAGACATGTGTACTGAAAAGGGTTTGAGCTTAAACATGTATCCACAGTGTGCCCTGCTGGAAGAGAACAGAATGTACATACACTATTGTAACTGTTTAAATATATATATTTTAACAGTGGAAAATGGAACACAGGAGGCTAACCTCAGTCTAGTAAATTTCAGGAAAAATGGCTGAAATTAAATTACTCTTTGGCAGCTACAGATAGAATGTCTGTGCTGAGAGGATTTCTGTATTGTCTTGGAAGTGTTTTATTGTTTTATGGCTTCCAGAATCTGCCATAGATCTAAGGTCTATGCATTTTTACAGGTAGATATTAAATGCTACCAGCTGTCATAAAAGGTTGTTTTGGGGCCTGGGAACTAGGAGTCAAATGACAAGAAATTATGTCATTCTGCAAGTTATCCCAACAGTAATATTTGAGATAGTTTAAGAAGTCTCTTAGAGAGACACATCATTCTGTATACTGTCTTAGACCTGACCAGAACCATTCACCATACACTTGCCTTACTCTACAGTAAGTAAGTCTAGGGAACAATATAATTTTCTTAGCTATAGTCAGGAATATAACAATACTTAGTTTGGATAATTTTTTTATTTATTTGAGACTGTCCTGCAATGTTGTTTTAAATATTACCTATGGTTTTGAACTCTGATGTCACTATAAATATATATGGAGTATTTTCTTGTTCTTTTAATATTTATTATTAAATATATTTAAACTGTTCATTGTGGCTGATCTGTCTAGATATATTTAAGTTTTGAGTGTACTTGCATATTTATTTGGTGACACTGTGTGGACCACTCCTAATAGCCTTGCTCTTGGTCAAACTATCATTTGTATTGATAGTAACATTACACATTAAGATTGGACACCCTTTTTAAGGGCCTTAAAGTAGCTGATAAGGAGCTGCCTGGTGGCAGTGATAACTACCTGATAGTCTGGGAAAAAGGGCGCATAGCTATTAAACTTGTGCCATCCTTTCCCAGGTGTGTGTGTATAAATCAAGCCTCAAGGAGTGTATGTGTCAGCTACTTGGGCAGGGACATGAACCACTCATTGGACAGAGAGGGTATTGGACTTGGCTTGGCCACTCAAATGAGATCACAGCTGTATAGCTGTGCCAGTGGGAAGTCTTATTGGGGATCTAGAGAAAGAGGGAGAAACCATCCCCAGACTGACTGTGGTCTCTGTGTTTTCTTAAGGGAAATTGCCCTTGATGCAGAGAGCTGCATCTGGAAATAATGTGTATGTACCTGTCATCCTCTCAATGTATGTCCCCCACTGGTGCCAGTGGTGAGGATTGAGGCTCCTTGATTACCAGTCCAGTGATGGGGCTTCACAGCATGTACTTCCTCCTTTCCTCAGGCAGGTCTTATTAAGCTTCCACTGCAAAACAGCTAGACTGAACAAGAGGTTCTTCCCTCTATCCATAAGGCTGCTGAACTTCAATGCCAAGCATGACAGGGAATAATTAGATAAATATGCCACTTAATATAAAGTAACAGCTATAGTAATCACTCTGGCAAATTGCTTCAGTAATCGGTACAGTTAGTCTGATTTCATATACTATTACTTCCTGAATATGCAATAGATGTGAGTCACCACTCCACACATGTACAATATGAACATCAGAATATATCATAGTGCAACTGATGAAGTGCAATATTCTAAGCAACCACAATGTGAAGCCATACTCTCTGAATACCAATTATTATAATACTGTCTAAAGTCTTCCTGTCCAGTTGTGGTAGTTTATTGTGTTGTTAATATTTCAATTATTACTATATGTGCATTAGTCTTACTGTCATTCAAACTATGTGTTCATTGTTATGTCTTGCACGGGGACAAAAGCAAAGTAATTTAATTCAGTTTGCACTGCTGTGTATTTCTGGTCGACAATAACGTTTACTTTGACTTTGACATGAGCACAATGGAATTTTTTTTTATGTATGTTAGCTTACCAGTTAGATGGCAGGAACAATACTGTTAAAATAATATTTCCAAGCATGACTGCAGATATGTGCACACATGCAGCCTCACAAACAAATACAAACATATGCATGCAGGCAGAGAGACACACACACACACACAGACACACACACACACACACACACACACACACACACACACACACACACACACACACACACACACACACACACACATGCATCAAATACCTAGACAAATACACACATAGCTACATATGGTCACACACACAAACACACACACCCCTACACACACACACACACACACACACACACACACATACAGGCAGAAGCACATGCATGTGTGTGTGTGTGTGTGTGTGTGTGTGTGTGTGTGTGTGTGTGTGCGTGTGTGTGTGTGCGCGTGTGTGTGTGTGTGTGTGTGTGTGTGTGTGTGTGTGTGTGTGTGTGTGTGTGTGTGTGTGTGTGTGTGTGTGTGTGTGTTAGCTCTATATGGGTGCTAGGCTGAACTGGATTGATGTGAAACACAAATATGTGATTCTAGGGTTTTGTATTAAAAGACTGAGGCTGTGGTATCTCCTTCACCAAAATACATCCATCACTGAGTTACTAATGCATGTGTGTGTGTGTGTGTGTGTGTGTGTGTGTGTGTGTGTGTGTGTGTGTGTCTCTGCCTGCATGAATATGTTTGTATTTGTTTGTGAGGCTGCATGTGTGCACATATCTGCAGTCATGCTTGAAAATATTATTTTAACAGTATTGTTCCTGCCATCTAACTGGTAAGCTAACATACATAAAAAAAATCCATTGTGCTCATGTCAAAGTCAAAGTAAATGTTATTGTCGACCAGATATACACAGCAGTGCAAACTGAATGAAATTACTTTGCTTTTGTCCCCGTGCAAGACATAACAATGAACACATAGTTTGAATGACAGTAAGACTAATGCACATATAGTAATAATTGAAATATTAACAAAACAATAAACTACCACAACTGGACGGGAAGACTTTAGACAGTATTATAATAATTGGTATTCAGAGAGTATGGCTTCACATTGTGGTTGCTTAGAATATTGCACTTCATCAGTTGCATTATGATATATTCTGATGTTCATATTGTACATGTGTGGAGTGGTGACTCACACCTATTGCATATTCTGGAAGTAATAGTATAAGAAATCAGGCTAACTGTACCGATTACTGAAGCAATTTGCCAGAGTGATTACTATAGCTGATACTTCATAGTAAGTGGCATATTTATCTAATTATTCCCTGTCATGCTTGGCATTCAAGTTCAGCAGCCTTATGGATAGAGGGAAGAACCTCTTGTTCAGTCTAGCTGTTTTGCAGTGTAAGCAGTGTTTTGCAGTGTAGGGGGATTGCAAGGGTGGCCTAATGGTTAAGATGTTTGCTTTACCAAACACAAGGTGCAGGGTTCAAGTCTCACAAGGGATAATTGGCTAAGCTTAAAATGGCTTGCAAGGGCAGTTAGCTTAGTACTAATCTATGAATATAAGTGAATGAGTTGTGGGGTGCAGGGGTGCTTGTCCACTGCAAAAATGCATTTTTATATATTATATACTTATTTGTTTAAGTAATTTCTGTTGTGGGTCCTTTTCAATAATGTTGCTATTTTGTGATTGCACATGTGAGTATACATCATAAAAGAGTCACAGCTTAATAATGTATAATACATGTGTGTTTGTACTATTGCATAATAACCACAGAGAAACATACTATGTTTTACATATATACACACATTTCTATAGCTTGCATTAAGAGGCATTTTTGAGAAAAAAAAGATATCTTTTACTGGACATGCCTTAATGGGTTCATAAAAATAACAAATTACAATAATTTGTAAAGATTGGCAGGGCATATGCAATAATTGTTCACCGTTTGCTGGTAAAAGCCAGAGTGGAATTAATTGCTAGGCTTGCTGAATCTATAATGTAAATGGCCTGGTCTGGCTATACAGAAGATTAAAGCTATGAGCTGCCTCCTGCTGACCATGTCTGATTTGGGTCTATATCACCACATTGAATACTGATAAGTTTGAATGCCCTTTGTTCTAACCGAAAAGTCCCTAAACCCTAAACAGCGAACTCAAGGAAAAGAGATTTTTTTCTCGGGGGAAAAATATTGCTGCTCTGTGGAAAAAAAAAACACAACTTTAAAACAAACTGAAGTAGGAGGCTTCGTCCCCCGACACCCCCCCTACTTAAATATACCAACTCCGAGATCACACTACAGTGGAGGAAATAGCAAAACCCTGAAGATGGACCACCGATTTTTTTCCCTGGGAAAAAAAAAATCGATGTTCCGTAACTTCGCGGTTTAGGGCTTTCAGACTTTTCAGTTCGAACAAAGGGCGTTCAAACTTATCATGTGGTGATATAGACTCATCTGTTTCAACAAGTCTCCATTTGCCTACTATGTGACTATGAGCAAGTCGCTTAACTAGAGAGTGCTCCTGAGCTAGGACTACAACAGGCCCAGGTGGATCATTTTTGTACTCCAGTTTGTAAACACAAATATGTATAACTAGCACAACTACTATCTATGTAGCCTGAGATAATGTCCTGATGCAGACATGAGGTATAACAGAGTCATCATTTTTCATTTGCACCAGTATTAGAGTATTTAATATCAAGTTAGATACAAGTACAGCTAATACTATCAAAGGGGCTGGTTATACTGTTTATCGTTTATAATGACACCATTTCTAATTGCTCATTTGCTAGTAAAATGTATTTTTACCTGATGAATTTAGGCAGAGGAATGTGTCAAAATATTATTTTTGGTAGTGAAGTAGTATTAGCTACAGTGAATAAAGCTAATTAATGTCAATGTAGGGCATTTACAGCCTTATAATATAAATTGACAAAACTCACCTTAATGCTGTGTGAAGCCCAGACAATAAATGTGCAGGTAGCTATGTGAAAAGGAAGGTATTCTTTAAAATGATCTTATCATAAAGGTAGTGAGGCAAAATAGTTAAGTGTTTCAAACATTATTGTGAATGATAGAACAGGAATGAAAAACATGCTAAAATAAGCAGTTCATAAAATGAAGTGAAAAGAGGGCAGAAATGTTTCATGGATAAAAGTCAAGAGCACTATTTAAAAATTAAAATAAGGTGCCTAGCTAAGTCTGGTAGCATTCTCTTGTGCATTTTTTTTAATTTCCTGTACTATACCATTGCTGTGTAATATCAAATTATAATGTGTTAAGCATTAAAAATGAATGTGTAACTTTCTGGCATATGTACACATAAGAAAATTAATAACTGCGTTGAAAAAGAAGAAGACACTAGAATTGAAATAACGTAGAGTCGTTATTAGAAAGCTGCAAAAAATAAAGTGTTACTATTTTGCGAATAGATTAGAATTCAGTTTAATTATAGAAGACAATCATTTCAGATGTCACTAATTTTACTTTAAACTGATACATTTCAGGTGTTTAGCACTATCTTTTTCAAATTAATACAGAACCAAACATTGCCAAAGTCTGGCAATCCACAGAACATAAAAAGTACCAAGATATAAAGCCTTTACATTTTAGGTACCTTACTCTTAAGTATAAATCTGTGAAAGAATAGTTGTGTAAAATCTTTCCATAACCATAGCTGTCCTTCTGTTCTATATGTTGCAGTATTCATAACATGAGGGAGTCCACAGCCAGCTGACTCATACATCTGGCCTGTATACAAAAGTCTAATGCAATTGTAGGGTACGTGTGACATCGCACATAGCACTGGTCCTACGTTGGTCATAAAATGATGTTGGGTATAAAGCGGACATTGGCACATACCAATTCTCAGAACTGAATGCTGGAAGCAGAGCACCAGCCTGATACAAGGTGAAGAAACATACCAGAAGTAAACAGGCAAGTATCAGGGGGAAGGTGGGGGGAATAATATTTTAACATATAGAAGAGAAGGGCATCTATGGTTACAGTAATATTTTATACAACTATTCTATGTCCTTCTATTCATATGTTACAGTATTTGTAACATGAGGGAGAATACCAAAGCTCATGCAGAAGGGATTTGGCAGAGGAGGAGTAGCACTGTAGCACTCTCCACAAAGCCCTGTAAAATAGCCCTGGCAAAACCAGCTCTGGACCTGGAAATGACATCTAACTTATAGTGTTTTGTGAAAATATGTACAGAAGACCAGGTAACTGCAAGATAGAACAGGTGTCTAGACCACTGAAAAAGGCACTAGAGGATGACACAACTTTGGTGGAATATGCTCTAACAGGTGAGGGAAATGTCTTCCCACAGGACACATAACAAAAGGAAATGGTTTTGGAAATTCAAGTGGAAATAGTCTGCTTGGAAACAGGCCTCCAGGGCCCTTGGGTGACAAGAGACAAGAAGGCATTCAGATTTCCTAATAGGTTTGGTTTTGTACAAATAATATCTGAGTTGCCTGTGGACATTTAAGGTGTGTAGGATCCTCTCACTAGACGACTGAGGAGAAGGGAAGAAGGTTGGAAGATTGATGGACTGACTGAGTGATAACTCACTTACCACCTTGGGCATAAAGGAGGGATTAGTGCATAAAGATACCCTATCCTTGTGGAAAATCATGAAAGGAGATGAAGACATCAGAGCCTGTAGTTCAGAAACCTTCTAGCAGCAGTAATGACCATGAGAAGAACTGTTTTCCAGGTGCAGTGCTGCAGAGAAGAACAACTTGCTGGCTCAAAAGGGGACAGGATAAGTTTTTCTAGGACAAAATTAAGATCCCAAGGAGGAGGAACTGATTTCCTTGGTGATCTAATATGAAGTATGCCTTTTAAGAAAAGTTTAACTTCCAGCCTGGAAGCTAATGAGGGAGACATAGACAGACATGCTGAGATAGCGGAAAGATGAGCTTTTACTGAAGAGTATGACAGTCCACTCTTCAATAATTCACACAGATAGGACAGAACCACTGGAACATCCACCAGCAGTGATTGCAAACCCTTTGAAAGACACCAAATGGAAAACGTTTTCCATTTGGAAATATAGTATTTCCTAGTGTTGGGTTTTCTGGCCTCCTGCACAACTTATAGCACACCCTCAGAGAAAAGGTGTCTGAAAGGAATCAAACCCCTATCACCCACAGGGTCAGTTGTGGAGTTAACATCTGTGGGTGTATTAGAGATCCCTTGTCCTGTGTGAGAAGGTCCATTCTGTGGGCTAACTTGTCATGATTGCCCTTGGCTAAATGCAGAAGAAGGGGGAACCAGTGTTGTCTTGGCCAAAAGGGAGTCACCGGCAAGATTTTTGGTTGTTCCTTTTGAATCTTCAACAGGACCTTTTGCAGAAGTGGAAAGGGGGGAATGCATATAGAAAGACCCCCTTCTAAGAAAACTACAGGGTGTTCACTTTCCATGGCAGAGAAATGGGGAGTGTGCCACAAAGCTTGGGAAGTTGTCGGTTCATGGGGGAGGTGAAAAGATCTACCTGAGGTGTACGCCATTGATGGACCATGCCCATAAATACATCCCTGTGCAATATCCATTCTTGGGACTGAATCATGGACCTGCTCAATGTGTCTGCTATCACATTTAAAGTTGAGGGAATGTAATCCACTTGAAGGGTGAGCTGACTCTGGGAAGCTCACTCCCAGGCTTGGAGAACCAGTCTGCATAGGAGATAAGACTTTGTCCCTCTCTGCTTGTTGTATACCAGAGGACTTTGGTATTGTCTGTAAACCATTTTAAGCCACCTGGGAGAAGAAAGGGTTTGAAGATTTGTAGAGCAAAAATCAGGGCTCTCATATCCTTTATGTTGATGTGCCCCCTCTACTGAGAGTGAGACCATATATCTCTGACCCTCCATGAGGCCAGGGCTGCTCCCCAAACCAGGTCTGAAGCAATCGTGTACAGGTCCTGAGTGGGAAAAGGTAGCTGCAAGGGTAAACCTGGATTCTTTGAAACCTGCAGAATTCAACAGTGAAGCTCCTTTTTCAGGCAGGGCAGAAGAGAAATAACAAGCTCCACTGAATGGGAGTGTTGCACCCAAACTGTTCTCAGGAACCACTGGAATTTCTTCATATGTAACTTGGCTAGTGGTAGCATGGGAACAGTGGATGTCATGAACCCAAAGACATGAAGAAACTCGTTGGCAATCAAGGATTGCAGGGGCAAGAGGGCCTGGGAATAGGATGTGAGGGACAAGACTTTTTCTGGTGGTAAGGAAGCCAGCATCCTGTCTGTCTGGATCCTGCATCCTAAGAAAACGTGGTCTTGAGAAGGAACCAGAGTAGATTTTTGGTAGTTGATAGTGAATCCTAGACCTTACAGCAGTGACACTGTAAATAGAAGATTCTCTTGAAGGGTGTCTGGCATCTGAGCCTGGAGAAGAAGATCATCCAGGTATGGGAAAATTTGAATGCCCTGTCACTTGCAGTAGGCTATGTCAGGAGCTAAGCATTTTGTGAAGACTCTTGGGGCTGTAGACAATCCAAAAGACAAGGCAGAGAATTGAAAATGTGAGGAATCAATAGCAAAGCAAAGATACTTCTTGAACCAAGGATAAATAGCACTGTGAAGATAAGTGTCCTTGATGTCCAAGAACACCATAAAGGCCTGAGGAAGGATGAGGGGAAGAAGAGTGGGCAAAGTTAACATGCGAAAAGTGGAAACCTTCCAGAAAGTATTTAGATGGAATAAGTCTAAAATGGGTCTTCAAGGACCATACTTTCTGGGGTCCAGGAACTTCCGGGAGTAGAACCCTTTCTCTACTTGGGAGGGTGGCACCTCTTGAATGGTGCCTTGTGAGTGAAGAGTGAAAATGACTTATGGAAAGAGTTCCAGCTGTCTTGGATGTTGTGGAATGTCCCTGAAGGAAGGAGGAGTTTTCCACACCATAAAGTATCCTTGAAGGATAATGGAGAGGACCCAAGAGTCCTGGGTGATCTGTTTCCAAGCAAAGAAAGACAAGGAAAGGCAAAGGGAAAGAGGAGTTAGGGTGCAAGGAAGCAGGTAGTCATAGACGATTTATTTATTTGCATTTGTTGACCGGGATAGTCCACCATGTTGGCCCGTTTTCAGTGGAGGCCAGTGGAGAAAAGCTCCACAAGAAAATTATATTACATTACATGACATTAATTTACATATATGTAAGTTAACATTACATTACTATTAATAGACAATATTCAGTCCGAAGTATTAGGCAGCATTAGTAGACTAGGAAATCACATTATTCGCATTTAAACCAGACTGGCAGAGAAAATGCTCATTAGGTAAGTCATGTAAAAAAAGGAGGGAGCAAAAGGATAGAAAACAAAATTGAAGGGGGTACTTTAGCTAGGAGCATGAGAGGGATATTTCCATTTGGAGGATAGGTGTGAGAAGAGGTGGGTTTTAAAGTTATTATGGTTAGGCATGTTGCATAAGTGAGAGGGGAGAGAGTTCCAAAGTTTAGCTATTGTGCAGGCTAGTAGTAGTTGGCCTGGGGGATGAAAGGGTTTGTTTACTTGAAGCAGGTTTTTGTTCTTGGCTCTTAGGGAGTGAGAGGGAGTGAAGGGTATTAGTTCTGTGGCCAGGGATGGACAGTCAGATGGTTTGAAGATGAGCTTGTGTGTAGTGGTGAGTTGCAGATATCTAAGGTAGTTGGGGAGTTCTAACCATTTGAGGATGAGTAGTGAGTGGCAGTGATGAGATGAACTTTTGGAGTTGGTAGCGAATTTGCTAATTTTGTGGTAGCAGGCTTCCAGTTTGGAGTGCAGGCCTACTTAGAGGTTGGTAAATGGGGGAGTGCCGTACATGAGAGATGGGAGGAGGAAGGTAGTTGCAAGTGTTTGTCGGGTGGAGGGGCTGAGATAGCAGTTGTGCCTGTATAGGAGACCAATTTTTTGATGGGTTTTCTTGATAGCAGAGTATATGTGGGAGTCAAACTTTAGGTTTTCATCACTAATGATGCCTAGCAGTTTGGTTGAGGGGGACTATTTCTAATGGAGTTTTATTTTGGCTTGTAATGCAAAACAGGTTTCTTTCTAAAGTGGAGTTTCTAGTTGGGGTAAAGATCATTAGTTTTGTTTTGGTAGCATTTAGGGCAAGGTGACTGGCTTTCATCCAGGATTCTGTTTGGAAAAGGCAAGTTGGGTTTTTAGTAGCAGTTCAGAGGGGGAGGAGGCTGAGGAAATGATGGTGGAGTCATCTGCATATTGGATGATGGAGGGTTCAGGGATGGAGAAGTGGAAGTTGTTGATAAATATGTTAAAGAGCAGAGGACCTAGTACTGAACCTTGAGGGTTCCCGGTGGGTGTAGGTAAGAAAGAAGAGGTAGATTCTTTCCACTGGATGGCTTGTTGGCAATTGGATAGGTAGCTGGTGAACCAGGCAAGGGTGGAGGGAGAGAGATGTAAGGATGAGAGCTGGGATAGGAGTAAGGAGTGGGAGATGGTGTTGAATGCTTTTGAAAGGTCTAAGAATAATGATGATACATAGTTGCCATTATCATGTGCTAGGTTGATAGTCTCTAGAAAGGAAAGGAGGGCAGTGATGGTACTGAGGCTGGTGGAAGCCATGCTGGGTGTGGGAGAGAAGTTTGTTCAGCTTTAGATGTTGCATGATTTGTACATGGATAGTTTTTTCTAGTATTTTTGAGCGAGGGGAAAGTATGGCTATAGGTCTAAAATTGGTTGTGTCTATGTTTTTACTGCCTTTGTGAAGTGGAATGATGTATGCTTGGTGCCAGATGGTTGGGATGTATGATTCCTGTATAGATCTGTTTATGAGAATAGATACAGGATAGGCGATGGTTTCAGCAAATTGTTTGCAGGAGGTGGGTGATAGATTGTCTGGTGCATTATGACAAGGTTTTAGCTTGAGAAGAAGCCTTTTTATTTTGTTTGTGGGGATGGGTTTTAGGGTAAAGGGGGAGGAAGAAGTAGGTTTGCTGGTGGGGGGAGGGGGCAGGAGGGGTGGTCAGGGAAGGAGGAGAATAGTTTTGCTATGCAATCTATGAAGAAATAGTTGAAATTAGTGGAAGATTCTAGATTGGTAAGAGTAGGGTCTGGGCATGGGTTGCTTTTATTGCCAGGGTGAAGGATGGAGGAAACGGAGCTCCAAAATTTTTTTGGGATTGGATGAGTGCATGGATTAGAGTTTGTTGTGGTAGCTTTTGTGATCTTTGGTTATTCATTTTTTGGTTAAGTTCCATAGTTGTTTAAATTCTAGGAGGGAGTTGGTGGTGTTTTGTTTTTGGTATTGTTTCCCTTTTATGTCACATTGATGCATAATATTTTTAGTTTGATGGGATAGCCAAGGACAGGGATTTGATTTGATTCATTGGATCTAAGGGGAGCCTTAAAATGTTAGGAATGTATTATTAAAATAGGATACTGCATCGTCAAGTGGGAGAGTTTGTAGGTGTGTCCAGTCACTTGCGGGTTTGGATATATTGGTGATGTTTTTGTGGGGGTGAGGATATGTGGTTAATGAAGGCAAGTAGGTTGCCTTTGAGAGGATCGGGTAGAAGACTGGCTTGTGAGGCAAGGTGGGGATGGGTAGTGAGTATCCAGTCTATGATGGTATCAGAGGTTCCATCTTTGCTTAGCCTGGTTGGAAGGTGTATGAGTTGGGTGAAGTTGTATTGATTGATTGAATGGGATGGGGTGTCAGAGTTGAGAGAGGCCCAGTTAATGTTAACATTGGCAAGGATATAGGTTTCGAGTTTTATATTGGAGCTAAACCAGGATAGTATGTCTTCTAATGTTTTGGTATTATTGCCTGGGGGGATATAGATGGAGCTGATGCATAAAGATTTAAAGTTAAGTTTTAAGTAGCCTATTGATATTTCGGCATTGGAAAAGGTAGGGATGGGGTTGGTGTATGGGTTAGAGTATGGGTGGAGGGGAAAATAGCCACTCTACCACCTTTTTTCTGGGTTCTACCATTGTACAGGATTTCGTAGCCAGGAGGAAGGATTTCATTGTCAGTGGTGGAAGGTTTAAGCCACATCTCAGAGGTAGCTGTAATGTCGGGTTGGTTGTGAGCAAGCCAGGCATATAGGTTGGGGATTTTATTTTTGAGGCTTTGCACATTGAAGGTGGTTAGTTGGATGGCTCTGGGTTTGAGGGGTTTATTAGGGCTACTACTTAGATGTCTGGCTGAGTTGGGACCTGGGGTTGGGTTGATGTCACCTGATAGAGAGAGGGAGATGTAGAGGAAGAGCTGATGGAGGTGATGTATGGGAGATAGGGAAGAATGGTTGTTGAGGGGGAGCCTTTTTTTGAGGTGACGGTATGAAAGGGGTGATGGGAGGGAGGAGTTGAGAGTATGTCGGCTTTGAAATAATGGCTTGGTTTGGAGCAATATAGTTCAGGTGAAATTTGGCTATAAGTAGTGGATGTATATGAGAGGTAGGTGATGGTGGCTTGGGGGTTTAGAGGTGGGTGCGTGTTAGGGAGATGTGTAAGGAAGGTTAGACAGCACAGGGAGATAAGAAGGCTAGTTAGTATTAATGTGTGTGTGTGCAAAGAGTAGTCATAGTTAACGGAGTGTGTGGGTTTTTATGTGATTGCGGATGGGAGTGGCCAGTTCCAGGTTGGGTGTGACTGGAGGGTGGGGTTAGGGTAGGTATAAATCTACAGGCACTGGTGGAGGATGAGATTTGGGGCAGGGTAGGGGAGCGGAGTGAGCCCTTAGGGCGGAAGGAGCGGGAAGAGCCAAGTAGGAGTGAGAGGTCCACACAGAACAGCAAAAAACAATCAGTTAGTGGGGCTCTGTAGATGGGACTGTGTTTAAGGTAGAGGGAAGATAAACTGCAGTGGGATATTGTCCAATTCAGTGGTATTGGGCAGAGCTGGGTTATCGCTGTTATTCAGATTATTAGCTTTAAATGTTAACTTAAGTATGAATGTGAGAACGGCAAGCATGTAAGCAAGCGTTTCACTGTAGTGGGTGGATGCTGCCACCTAGTGGTGAAATGGGGGT
Source organism: Protopterus annectens (assembly GCF_019279795.1). Lineage (NCBI taxonomy): Eukaryota > Metazoa > Chordata > Ceratodontiformes > Protopteridae > Protopterus > Protopterus annectens. Next base: position 1,460,877,696 of record NC_056732.1, read on the forward strand.
GGGAGACAGAGTAAACAGTTGGCTTTGAGGGAAAAGAATAAGGTACAAAGCAACCAAAGGGGGGGTGGGGGGGGTAAAGGGCTGCAGTAGGCTGCTAACGTGCTCACCAAGGGTAGGTTACAGTTTGCTTTAAATACTTTCCATGTATTAGGTAAGATACATACACGATAGTTTATGAAGGTTTGAAGGAAAACACTTTAGCAGGGAGTCCAAGGTAGTCTTCCTGTGCAGGGGGTATTCCCGGTTTAATGTTTGTAGAGGGGGGAGCACCCAAGGACGCAAGCTGTAAAGAGAGAGAGAGAGGTAGGTTAGCATTTTTAGGGCAAGTGGGATAGGTAGTATTAGCAGGGGGTGCAGGTAGAAGCTGGATAGAGAGTGAGTGTAAGTAGGAGGGTACAGCTAGGAAATGCAAAGGCAGACAACAAACATACATTCAAGCAGTTCTCATTCATTTACAGGAGGTCAGTGGTTGCCAACACAGACCACATGCACATGATAGGCTAATGGCAGATGCATATTCTGCTATTACAATACATTCAAACTCTGCAGCAGTTCTTGTTCAGCCGCAGTAGCTCCTTGGTGTTAGCACTATATGAGCTAAATGTTACATACCCAATGGTTATACACCGGATCACACTGAGTGCTGAGCCAAAGTTATTAACAAGCAAACAATTCTGAGCAGAATCAGCTTAATGTTACATGTAAAGTTCAACGGTTATGCACAGGAGTACACTGAGTGCTCAGCCAAAGGTTTTAACAAGCAAACAATTCTGAGCAGATATCAGTTAAACTAGCTGTTGCTCCTTATTTGCTTTTTGAACATTGATAACACGGCTATTAGACTACATAGCTTTTTTGCACATTGATATCACGGCTATTGGACTATACAGCATAAGAAGACTGTCAGTCATAAATTAGGTGTAGTTATAATGGCAATAAAAGCATTACATTAAAACAAAGACAGCAGTTGTTTTTAACACATGAAATATCAACTACATACACAGGTCTGTTAAACAGCTGATTCCAGACCTACCGGGAAGCGAGATAAGCAGCCTAACAGCAGGAATGTATCGGGGGTGGCGGACACGCCACCCCTTCACATTTTACTTTATAAAGATGGTGCCACAGATAGCACCTCTGGGAAATAGGTACAGGTGAGGAAGTTCACCTGTGGGGAGGGGATAAGGAGGTAAGAGGGAGGAGTAGTACTGGAAGAGGGGCAGGGGGAGGGAAGAGCCAAGTAGGAGTGAGAGGTCCACACAGAGCAGCAAACAACAATCAGTTAGTGGGGCTCTGTAGATGGGACTATATTTAAGCTAGAGGGAACGTAAACTACAGTGGGATATAGTCAGATTCAGTGGTATAGGGCAGAGCTGGGTTATCTCTGTTATTCAGAGTATTACCTTTAAAAGTTAACTTAAGTATGAAAGTGAGAACAGCAAGCATGTAAGCGAGTGTTTCACTGTAGTGGGTGTATACTGCCACCTAGTGGTGAAATGGGGGTGGGAGACAGAGTAAATAGTTGGCTTTGAGGGAAAAGAATAAGGTATAAAGCAACAGGGGGGGGGGGGCTGCAGTAGGCTGCTAACGTGCTCACCAAGGGTAGGTTACAGTTTGCATTAAATACTTTCCATGTGTTAGGCAAGATACATACATGCTAGATTATGAAGGTTTGAGGGGAAACACTTTAGTAGGCAGTCCGAGGTAGTCTTCCTGTGCAAGGGGTATTCCCGGTTTAATGTTTGTAGAGGGGGGAGCACCCGAGGATTCAAGATGCTAGATTATGAAGGTTTGAGGGGAAATACTTTAGCAGGCAGTCCGAGGTAGTCATCCTGTGCAGGGGATATTCCCGGTTTAATGTTTGTAGAGGTGGGAGCACCCAAGGATGTAAGACACTAGATTATGAAGGTTTGAGGGGAAACACTTTAGCAGGCAGTCCGAGGTAGTCTTCCTGTGCAGGGGGTATTCCTGGTTTAATGTTTGTAGAGGGAGGAGCACCTGAGGATGCAAGATGCTAGATCATGAAGGTTTGAAGGGAAACACTTTAGCAGGCAGTTCGAGGTAGTCTTCCTGTGCAGGTGGTATTCCTGGTTTAATGTTTGTAGAGGGGGGAGCACCCGAGGATGCAAGATCTTAGATTATGAAGGTTTGAGGGGAAACACTTTAGCAGGCAGTACGAGGTAGTCTTCCTGTGCAGGTGGTATTCCCAATTTAATGTTTGTAGGGGGGGGTGCACCTGAGGATGCAAGTGGGAAGGGAGACAAGCAGCCTAACCACAGGAATGTATCAGGGGTGGCAGACACGTTATCCCCTTCAATTTTTACTTTATAAAAAAGCTACTTGGCTTTGCCTAAAAGGGCTGCTTCTTAGTAGCAGGAGTTGAAGTGGAAGATTTGGAGTAAAATTGTTTCCTAGCAGCATCTCTTTTGCCCTTTGAAGACTGGGGCCTGGAAGACTTCCTTACAAATGGGGGCTGAGTGGGGTAGTTCCTCTGAAATCATGGGACTGGGGACACAAAAATGTGCTTCAGGTCTTGCAGCTTTTTGCCCTTTTCCTGTAGTGACTTAAAGAGTTCTGCAGCAGAGGTACCAAATAATGCCTTGTTGTCCAGGGGGGCATCCATGATTTTTGCCTTAATGTCATCAGACAAATGTTGAAGTCTGAGCCAGGAGTATCTCCTGTGAACTGATCCTGATGATACCACTCTGGCTGATGCCTCCACAGCATCACTTTATGGAATGCCATGTAACTTGAGCAGAGGAGTTAAGGATGGAGGATAGCTTAGCCTTAGTAGGAGAGTCTGGGAGCTCTGAAATAAGCTTACCAGTGTCCAAGAGAAGGGCCAAAGAGTATTTAGCCATATTGGTCTGGTAATTTTTGGCTCTGAATGCCAGAGCTGCTGATGTATTAACTTTCTTCCCCAGCCTCTCTATACCTTTACTGTCCTTGTCAGAAGGGAGCAGGGAAGTAGAGGGCAGCATCTTGGAGGCCTTGTCAGCAGACATTGAAATAGTTGCAGGGTCTGCAGAGGGACATTTAAACAGAAATTTGGAATCCTATGGCACTTTATAAAACTTGTCTGGCCTTTTATGGGCAGAGATTGAGAGTCAGGGTACTTAGAAGCTACAGTCAATGCATTCAGAAAGGCAGGTAGAACAGGGGGTATGGCAGACAGGGAAGGAGAGTCCATCTGCAACAGGTCATAATATCTTTTTTGGATGTTTGACACCTGAGAACAATCCCATTTGAAGAACTCCCTCATTTTTACAATGGTTTCTCCAAAAGAAGTACCCCCTCCAGGGGAATTGGTTCCACTGGATTCTTTTTCTGAGAAAGCATATCCCAAAGGAGATGAAATTTAGGCAGAATAAGCCAAAGATTCATCCCAGAAGAATCCTCTTCATCTGAAGAAAGCCCCTAAGAAATCCTCTTTTGTGGTGTAGAGGGAGGAAGGGAAGCAGAAGAGAGGGAGAGAACTGATGGTTGTCTCAGGACAATTAAGGCATTGAACAACCCTTGGGGAAAAGCCTGCCAATCTGCCATGTGTTCCTGGGGGACAGGGGAAGCATGCGTAGTTTTTTCTTTTTTTCTTCTGAGGAACATCCATGCAGTGGAAGGAGGATGGGCAGGGCAATGGCCTACATTCAACAATATTAGAAGGGACATCTTCTCGGACAATAATCTGTGTAATGCCACACGGATTTCAGTTACAATGAGCTGAGGTTTCCCCCTACATCTGGAACACACCTGTGTATCCCCAGAGGATGTGCTAGTATGGACCTTCATGGCCTCTACACCAGTACCTGTGGAAAGAGTGCCTACTAACTCCAAAATGGTCTCTGGGCCAACATAGGCCTCTGGAGAGATGTACAGAACTGGAGGAGCAGTGGGTAAGTTAGGCCTAGATTTCTTGGCCTTCTTAGTTAGTGGCTCACCGGAAGGGCCTGACATACATTCCATATTGTATGTGAGATTTTAAGGTGCTGGTTTTCTAGATACAAATTCAGGGAAGCTAGCTGGCTATGCAGGGTTGTGGGGACTAATGCCTTACAAATAGAGCAAGTAAGAAATAGAGGAGGAAGAAACTGAAGCGGAATAAGGTGAAGTCCCAAGACTGGAAAAACTCCCTTATCAGCCTCAATAAAAAGTTGAGATACCTCATCAAATCCTCTAAAGCTAGCTATGAAAACAGAATTGCAGCAGATTGTAAAGACAATCACAAGGCCTTCTATAGTTATGTAAAGAATCTCCACGGCAATACCCAGATTTGCTCTGAGCTACTGCACAATGGTACCTCCTATACCGAGCCAACAGATTTTGCCAATATATTGGCCGACAGATTCAATGTCAACTTTACCCCCCCCCCCAAAGGACCAATCACAATACCAGTAGATTGCCAGGCACCCAGTATTACTGCTGCACAGGTTAAAACAGCACTGTCCAAGGCCAAGAAAACAGCTTCTATGGGACCTGACAATATCCCTGGCTGTGTAATACATGAACTACAGAGTGAACTGGCACCACACCTGTGTGCCCTGTTCAAACACAGCCTCACCTCAAGCTTTGTCCCTACTGAATGGTGCACTGCTACAGTCATCCCTCTCCACAAAGGAGGAGTGACTACAGACCCTGGGAACTATCGCCCCATTAGTCTGATGGGTCTGATATGCAAAGCTATGGAACACATCATCATAGACCTAATAAACAAGGGCATAGGGAATATCCAAACTCTGAATCCCACACAGTTTGGTTTTGTGAAGGGTAAATCATGCCTGTTCAACCTGGTCAACTTTTTTGAGTCAGACACCAGAGCTGTGGATGAGGGCAAGGTGCTTCATACAGCCTACCTTGATCTGGCCAAGGCCTTTGATACCATTCCCACTCAGAAATCATAGAAAAATTCACTAAGCTAGGCATATATATTACTAGGTGGGTTGCAAACTGGCTCACAGATAGAACCCACAGTGTGAACGGAGATGACTCCAAGTCAGACTGCCGACCAGTCATGAGTGGAGTCCCACAGGGTTCAGTCCTGGATCCTCTTCTGTTTGGTATCTACTTCTCTGACATCCTGGCTAACATGAAGGGATACCAGCTGACAAAGTTCACAGACAATTGCAATTTGAGAGCTATTATTAACTCCTCAAGTGATGCTGACATCCTGCAGAAAGGCCTCACTGAGACCAACGACTGGTGTCAGAACCATGGTATTAAGCTCAATGCCAAAACATGTGTCATCATTCCCTTTGGGAAAAACTCAGTTCCCATAAATTACCACATCGATGGTAGTCCACTGAACACAAAAGGCATTATAAGAGATCTGGGAACACAGATTGACAGCAACCTCTCTTTTGATCACCAGATTGCCACTGTGGTCAGAAAGTCCTTCTATGTGACACATCTCATTACTAAGGGTTTTGCATCCAGGAAGAAAGTGGTCATTGTCTCCTTCTACTCTTCCCTCATTAGGCCAATCATCGAGTACAATGCCCCATTTGGCATGTACCTCACTAGACACCTGCAACAACTGGAGAGGCCACAAAAGTACCTCACAAAGAGGATCCTAGGCCTTAAACACTTGTCCTATATAGGCAGACTCAAAAATCTCCAACTATTCTCTGTCTCTTATCGCCTACTTAGTGACAATATCTGCTTGACTTACAAAGCCATGTCTGACCCAGCTCTGTTAGAAATGCTACATCTAAAAAAATCCTAATCCCTCCACACCACATGCTCCAGAGACCTCAACCTCATTACCACAATCAACAGAACAAGCTGGAGGGACAAGTTCATAAACCAGAGACTGCCCATGCTATGGAATAGACTTCCCAAACATGTCAAACAGGACACCTCATTGGCCTTCTTCAAGAGAAATCTTGATGAGTGGATGGGAAATAGAAAATTCACCCCGGGGATCACTCCAGTGGCTCTACTCGACAGAGGCACTGGAAACTAAGGTCGGGTGGCACAATGCCAGGGTAATCCTATGGGCTAGGCTTGTAAAGGCTCCAGGGCCATTAGACTAGTACACACCTATGAGCCTATAAACATGCCTTAATTGGAGTAGAAAGGGTAGCCTCACTCTGGCTCTGCCTCTACAACAAGGCTGACAGCTCCCACAGTTACTCCTACAGGTTGTTGTCCTCCAAAGTGTTCACACTCTCTGCCTATGTCTTTTATCATCATCAGCAGCTGAAGCCTGTAGCACACACATTTCTATGGTAAGGTTTCTGCTACAGACCTAGCCCTTGTGACGATGTAGTCTCCTCAACCCAGTAATGTCCAGCACAACATATCAAAAAATTCTGTAATCTACATGAATGCCTTATATATTGTACAGTGGTTGCATGTCATTGGCTGATGATAGTGCAAATCATTAGGCCAATCATCGAGTACAATCCCTCATTTGGCATGTACCTCACTAGACACCTGCAACAACTGAAGAGGCCAAAAAGTACCTCACAAAGAGGATCCTAGGCCTTAAACAGTTGTTATATATGGACAGATTCAAAAAACTTCAACTATTCTCTCTCTCATATCACCTTCTTAGAGGCGATCTCTGCTTGACTTACAAATCCATGTCTGACCCAGCTCTGTTAGAAATGCTACATCTAAAGAAATCCCAATCCCTCCACACCACATGCTCCAGAAACCTCACCCTTATTACCACAATCAACAGAACATGCTGGAGGGACAGGTTCATAACCCAGAGACTGCCCATGCTATGGAATAGACTTCCCATATATGTCAAATAAAGCACCTCACTGGCCCTCTTCAAGAGAAATCTTAATGAATGGTTGGGAAATAGAAAATTCACCTTGGGGATCACTTCAGTGGCTCTGCTCGACAGATGCACTGGGAACTAATGTCAGGTGGCATGATACCAGGGTAATCCTATGGGCTGGGCTTGTAAAGGCTCCAGGGCCATTAGCCTAGTACACACCTATGAACCTATGAACCTAAGTAGGATGGTTGTGGTTAGGGCTAGGCAAAAGAGACAAAGGTTGTGAGAGTCCTTATGTGGAATTTGCCTTCTACACTGACACTTGTCCTTTCTGGCTGACATGTAACCTCAAAAAAACACAGTAGTAAGAAAGCAATAAGGAAAAAATGCAACAGGGCACTTATCTGATCCAGATCCACAACTTGTCTGATGAGCAATGACCAGAGAAAACGATCTGATTGGCGTCATAAAAGTTCTGGGGATTGGTATGTGCCAACATCCACTTTATACGCGATATCATTTTATGACCAACGTAGGACCAGTGCTATGTGCGATATTGCACGTGCCCTACAGTAGCATTAGACTTTTGTATACTAGCCTGATGTATGAGCCAGCTGGCGGTAGACTCCCTCATGTTATGAATACTGCAACATATAAATAGAAGGACATCCTTAATTCTTTAAATGAATATCTACTCAAACTAGCAGTGTTATTTTGTTTGCATTTTAAGTCAGTTTTCTTATTAACTATAGAACATTAAAAGTGAACACTTCCACCTCAGGTCAAGTAATGCCATTTCTTTTACAATTGCTTGACATATACAGGTAGAACTAAAAAATATATTTGCTTTACTTTCTTTAAGTCAGAATAGCAACTGCAAAGATCAAATAACTTCTACTGACATTTCATGTTTCAATACCTCTGTACCTTTGCATGATTTCTCTAATTGCAATTTTCTCTGGCTGCAAAATGATGTCAGTAAAAGTCAATGCAAAGCCTGAAGGTTACATGAAGAAGAAAGTTCATAATTGGAGTATTGCACTGGTTCCTCGAAATATTAGCAGGAAATCAAACCTCATGTACCACAGCTTAATTAGATCTAGATGGAAGACAGTGATCCTTTACATAGTGTAAGATGAAAAGAAAAAGTATACTGGTATTTCAGAAAACATATTGTTAACCAGTGAACCAATGTACAAGGGCGTTGTGGAATTGTAGCAAATTGCTATTAGAATATGATTGTCATTTTAACATAATGTATTTATACCGATTGTTGGTGACTCATAATATGCACACTGTGTATACGTGTGTGTTTTTATATTTAAACACACACACACACACACACACACACACACACACACACACACACACATGAGTGTGTGTGTGTGTGTGTGTGCGTGTGTGTGAGTGTGTGTGTGTGTGTGTGTGTGTGTGTGTGTTTTGTGTATTGTACTGTATGTGTTTGCGCGCACATTTTAACAGCATGTCTGTGAGCTCTTACCATTTCTTGATTACTTACCCAGTTGAATACTGCCATTTTCAACTTAGAACAGTTGACTATATCAGTGAAAGTGGTAATTATACTTTTCTTTTATTTGTGCAACTGTGAAGTTGGTATATATAAGTAAAGGAGCATAAAGGACAAAATGTAAGGAGGCATAGCCCCCCATGTAAATGCTATATCTTCAAATTATGAAGGACCAACAGGCAATGTAAGTTCTTTATTTCCTGTTTTTTATTGAAATAGGGTTCAGCAAAGCAGCACACTCATGCAGATAAGCTCCCGAGCACCGTTTATCTTTCTAATTATGTCCAGGTACTTATGTTTTTTTTTTTTTTTTTTGGTCTCAGCTGAAGCATTATTGTCTGTGATGTTTTAGGTGACCAAGATAGAAATTATACCTGGAGTTTGTTTGAAGGCTACTGAGAGTGGATGCTTTATACAAAGGTTAAGTGTCATGTGTTTTGTATGTAAGTAAAGCATGTATTGCTCAATGTACTTTCATGTCTACATCACAATGACACTGAGGTATGATTGTCAAGTTGGTGCAATACTCTTATGGTGTGCACTCAATGCAATCATACTACAGAAACACACACACAAACACACACACACACACACAAACACACACACGACACACACATGACACATGCTTGCACTATCAACTACACAGATAGCGGATCATGTGATAGAGTTTACTGTTTAGTTTACTGCTGTTTATGTCAATTGTATAGGACATACTGATAAAATAATGGTTGAATGTGAGGTGGTAAAGGCATACAATTTATTTGCCTTTGTGTTGCATAAGCTATTTATGGTTTTGTGATATATTTGGGATTGATTTACTTTGGCTTTAAAGTCTGGATTATAAGAGAATTTATGTGCAATCTTAGCATATTTTTGTTTGTATTAATTTAATGTTTTCGCATATTTTGCATATGTAAGTAAGAGGATGCAGGGGCAAAGACCCACAGTGAGGAAGTTGGGGGTATAGCCCCTGACATACAAGTACTGAACTGAAGTTAGCACAGTTGTTAGTCTTAGAGAATAAATGTGTTTTTTTGTTTATTGTAGGTTTACTTCTCGTAATAGATCATGTGTCTGAGGAGTCTTTTACTTCTAGAGGTAGTTGCACTATTAGTTTTGGGAAAGGATAGTGATCAAAAAGTGACGCATTTGACCTGTTAACTTCTCATAATCACTGCTCTAATTGTTAACAAAGTAGAGAAGATTGTTTCTGCTGCAGAAAGAGAAGCAACACTAAAAGGCATGAACCTGCCGTCTACAGTTGTCGTTGTATTCTTGCTCGTTCTGATCAGGCAATCATTTTGGCCATGCCTTCTTAGAGAACTCTAGGGTAGACAGTGAACAAAGGGCATAATGAACAGGAAAGGGTTGGCTTGATCTGGTTTGTATTGGTGAAATAGAGCTTATGAACTGTTCAATGAGCTATGTATATTTATTCCATAAGGATGCAAGTTCCTGTGCACAGCACTGTTTTTGTTTCTGCTTACAGGACAGACTCTTGTGGACTTGTATGTTTCTGATGTGGATTGTGACTAGAACATTTTTGGTGAAAGGATGACTTATGTGTCAGCTAAACAGTCTCCATATTGTAAATAATATGAGTTCTAAAGTGCAGAAATTACAATGTTATGTAGCACTTCATTACTTATATATGATTTTAAACCAATGTTATTAAATGATTGAGCTATAATGTTTCTTCAGCTGTTGGTTATGGCTGCTTTTGCTGTTACTCATAAAATATTTAGTGTAGGGTACAGACCTGTGGATTATTAGTGTTGTATGATCTTCATCTCATGTTTAGTGGTTTGGTACATATGCTGATGTTTATGGCTTTCCTTGAGTAAACTGAGATTCCTTCTGTGTGTTCACATTTCAAGACACAGTTCCTGTCATCTTTCTTGTTTATTTTGAGCAGCTTTGTTTCTTTAGTAATCTACAGCTGTTTAGTATGTGAAAAGGATGTGGTAGTCAACTGCCTTTGTCTTCACCCTTTTTATGAATGCAGCAGATTTAAATTTTGATGTCTTACCCTGTAATCAGAATATAGTGGTGGTGTGGCATACTGGGATACAATCCAATCAGAATATAGTGGAGGTGTAGCATACTGGGATACAATCCAATCAGAATATAGTGATGCTGTGAAATACTGGGATACAATCTTTGGGATGCTGTACTCTGCACTTTAATGCTCTTATAGGTATCCTTGAATGGGGACGGTGTTGGATCTTCATATATAAGTTGCTTCTGGGCAAACCTTTACACAGCTGAGATATACTATAGAACATGTTGTTGTTGTTTGTCTTTTGGCTTTTTCCCGGTAAGGGGTCGCCACAGTAGACCTCCGGTCCGCTAATGATTGGCAGTAGATTTTTACAAAACGCCAAGGTGCCAGCTCGACACCCAACCTTCAACAAAGGCACGCCCATTTACGCACGCATGTCTTTCAAATGCTACCCAACAGTGGGGAGGACATGCAGACTCCACACAGAAGGCACTCCCAAGCCACGTCGAGAATCGAATGGGAGAACCTCTTGCTGTGAGGTAACAATGCTACTGCCATACCACCGCAGCATACATATACTATAGAACATAAGGAGGAGAAATAACATTTTTTACAAATAGTGGGACTTCATATGATGCTACGGAGTTTGTTACACTTTATTTCTGTGTAAATATACCTCCACTGTTACTTCGTGTATTATGTGCTATTGGTTTGTATTGCAATGCAGAATATCTTTGTTTAACAAAAGTAGTTTATATGTCCTGCTTGACGGAATGTAATTTGCATATGAATGTGGTTGATTAATTTTGCAGTTGATGTTTTTTTTATTCACTGGTGGAATAAAACTCGTATTCGATGTATAACACCAGGTATCTTGTTTAAATGCACATCATCTACATTACCAAACATTTATTACCACATTACTTGTTTTATTAAAAGTGGTATTGCCACTTTGCCACTTTTCCAGCACAATTATTGAAAATAAAAAAGTTAGTAACAAATGATATAATGATAATTCCTAGCATGGTGACTTTACTAGTACACTAGAGAACACCACATTCTGGGCATGTTGCACAGAAGTTCTCAGTGTCTTCTTTGCATAAGTCCAGAGATAAAACATCTAAAATTCTTGTTTTTTCACCCACAAGTAGTTTCATTACAACTGTTATGAAAGGTTTCTTATCAAACAGTTTATGTAGTACCTCTACCCAGTATATCAAGTAATACTTCAACTAAAACTATGGCTATAAGAAGTGGTCAACCTGCTCACCCCTTTTTCCTTCCACTCCAGTTATATTTTCTCTTGTCCTACTTAATGTATCATTCTCTACTGCACTTTCTTAAAAATGTCATTGTTTATTTGAAAAATCTGACAACTCATAGCCATAGATATCTATATACTGTCAGTAGTACAACAGGTAGTGCTTTTTCACTTTTGGGGCTAAAATGCCAGAAGGATCTGGGTTCTAATCTCATTCTAGGTAATTGTACTACTGACACTATAGTACAGCGTGGGAGGGGTGCTGTACTACTGAGTGCATTGTGCTTTGGATGACATGTTATACTGAGGTCCTATCTGCATGAGTTGGTGGTAGCTCAGGCAGATGTGAAAGATCTCTTGGCACCTATCAAAATGAGTTGGGAAGTTTCCTGATGTCCTGGTCAAATTTTCCTCTTATAGTAGAAATACCACCTTATGAATGTTTCGCCTCCCAAGCACCTTCTTACAGTATCAAGAGTACCAAAACTTGTCAGAGATTTGGGATTCATGGCTAGGCTTAAAAAGGCCCCAATGGTCTTTTGCCTAGTACACACCTATAAACCTATGAACCTGTGGATCTCCACTGAAAAGAGACCATTAGACTAGTTTGACTAACCTGGTCAATAAAGGATAAATAAAATAAACCTGATAAAATAGAAGGTATATCCTCTTCACAAATGAATGCAGGTGGATTTGTTTCTTCACCTCCTATTCATTTTTCTACAAAAATGAAACTAATTTTTATAACTCTGTTCTAGTTTTGTTTTGGGCTATTCATTTGCTTTTACTTAAGTAGCTTTTGTCTAAGTGACTGCTACTGAGTGTCCTGTTTCTAAGAAAGGGAAACCTAGTGCACTGTTGACCTTCTCTTTTTTCTCTTCATCAAGTTTATCATTATATCTGTCTGTCTGTCTCTCTCTCTCTACACAGACATCCTACATTTCCTTAGTGGTTGGAATCCTTTGATAATCTTCCATAATATTATTCACTGAGGGTCCCTCCCTATCAGTTTCTGCACAGGCTTATTTTACTAACTTAACAAGTGGGAATTTCTGGGTAACACGTGGGTTCTTCTATTCCTTCTAGCCAAATACAAATTTTAGTTAATTCTGGAATTTCTACACCTATGATTTCTATTTTATCAGGGCGGTGCATTTTTGACTGTGTGTCAGGTGGCTGCTACTTTCTTCCCAGTTTTATGAGAGATGTATTCAGAGCTGTGTCCTCCCCATTTTTACTAGAGGTTCAATCAGGCCACAAGCCACATAGTATCTAATGGTTCTTCTTTCCCTCGGGTCACATAGAATCTAACTGTGCTTCTTCCCTCTACAACTTCACACCATTTTGACCTATTATAACATAATGTGTAAATTAGATACTAAAGTTTTTTCAGAATTGTTTGATTTTCTGCATGTGTTATATGATACTGTTCCTATCTTCAATGAAAAAAAAAATACTTCTACCTTTCTCTTGCCATATGTTTCATGTTTGTAAACATAAGGTTCCTTAATTAGTATGATCATGCTTTCAGAATCTACTTGCCCCTTAAATTCTTTCCAACCTACAAATACTGTGTATTTGGCTAACATAGTAGTGAAACGGTGAAAATTAGCTGATTCTACTCTTCTAGCAGTTACTTCATTGCATTGCATCTGTTCATATTCCTTATCCTTATTGGCACACGCAGTCTTAAAACATCCTTTAGCTCGGATGTGTGTGCTCTTACATTTCAGTTATATTAAATGCCCATTTATTCAATTGTATGACTATTTCTTCGAGAGGCACACTCCCTAGCTGACAGCTCTTTTAGTATTTTTATAGCCCAGTAAATCAGTGCCTTCCATGTGTGTGCATGTTTTGATTGTTTCCCTTTTTTATTTGAGAAGACAAAATTTTGGTCCAGACAGACTGAGACAAATTCTACTGGGCAGCATATATCTCAAATGCAACAGAATATGCTTCAGTTCTATCATCCTTATTGAGTTTCTTTAGTGGTAGTATAGTATTCAGAGAGGTTAACACATTTGTTATCATATGCATCTCTTCCTGAAGACTAAACAAGTGTTCATCTGTAACTTCACTACTTTGACCTATGTCTGTGTTGGTCTGTATCAGAGTCTCTGTCTCCTGAATATATATATATATATATATATATATAGAGAGAGAGAGAGAGAGATGTGTGTGTGTGTGTGTGTGTGTGTGTGTGTGTGTGTGTGTGTGTGTGTGTGTGTGTGTGTATATGTAAATTTATTGAATACACATTTGCCTGACACACACTCAGATTTGTTGGAAAATATTTGATCTAACCACATTTGATCGACAATTAATAATGGCGGATGCAATCAGGGAATAAGCTTTATGAAACATAGTGTACCCCAATTAAATGCTTTACGTAGTGCAACCTAGAGACACATCTCTCCAGCACATAACACAGTCAATGATTTTTCAGGATCTATTTCAAATGATCAACAAATGATATAGTTGAAACCCATATGGTCGAGACCACATGATTGACAATGTAGTTCATCGATCTACATAAACAACACAAAAGCAATGTTCTTGCAGGGGGTGTAAGCCTCCCTCCACCCCCTACACCCCCTGCAAATTATATATACTGACTCCAAGATCCCACTAGAGTGGGGAAAAGGGTACATTCCCCAATCTCCATTTTACAGCAATCTCATTCAAAACAGTTGACAAATTGCATTTTTGATCATATGGTCTTGAACATATGAGTTCTAACGATGTGATTTGTTGACTAAGTGACAAAGATCACATTTTTCATTGCAAATCACTGCTTGGATAGTGTCTAAATGTGCACTGAGAGTGAATCCCTGGTTTTGAGAGCTTTCTCCCATCTTAGAGTTGGTGTGGCCCAGGAGTTGGTATATACAATTGTTTGGGCCTATATCAGAAACTTGAATGGTCAAAAGGGCAAACGGTCTTTGATCAAGCTTCAAAGATTGAAGGCACTAAACAGCAAAGACATGGAACAGCAATTTTTTCCCAGGAAAAAAAATTGCTGTGCTGTCTTTGGAAGTTTGCCATTTCCTCCATTGTGGTTTGATCTCAGAGTTGGTATATTTAAGTAGGAGGGGTGTGGGGGGCAAAGCCCCCCACTATTTATTGTGTTTACATTTGTTTTTTTGTTTTGTTTTTATTTTTGCAGACCAGGGATTTTTTTCAGTAGGGAAAAAAAATCACTGTTCCGTGTTTTTGCTGTTTAGAAGTTTGATCTTTAAAGCTTGATCAAAGATCATTCGCTCTTTTGACCATTCGAGCTTCAGATATAGACCCCAGTTTTTTTGGGGGGGCTTGCTCCCACATTGTAGGGTGCAAGTTCACAAACTCAACAATTTTCCTTTTCAATTAGTATGCTGTTGATTTTTTTCAGGTGTATTTTAGAGCAAATATTTTCATTTTTTTGTGCTGTCGAGCAGCTGTTTTTTTTAGGTAAGTTTATTTAGGTGAATTTTGCATCAGGCGATATCTTTTGAATGGGGAATTTAATGTCAACTGTTTATACACTTAAACACTGAGTTACAGGAATGAAAATTTTGTGTGATTTTGTATATTGACTAAATAATATCCACCCAACCCCCCCAGTGTGGTATATAGCAAACATTGTAGACAGGCCTGTCAATTCAACTGCATTTTATTTACAGTGAAGATATACATTTCCAGCAAACAGTGAAGAGTTCATTTCCAATAAAAAAAATCAACATACTCTTGGTTAATATTCTAGCTGCTAATTAACAGTTCACATTCCATTCATTTGTAAAATCACTAAAAAAGGAAAGTTTTTCAAGTCAGGTCATGTCTGATACTCTCTGTGTATTCACAATTAAGTTCATGATAGTTTAAGGCTGTCTTCTGGTCAAAGTGTGTGGTCAAGGTTGCCCACGAATTCCTACCCCAAGTCACAATACACATATAAGAGCACCTCATAGTTTATTGTCATAAAATGATCCTGTCCCAGTTAATAGGTGGTAAATACACATCACTAGTTCATACCATAATACATAATAAATATATTGCACATGAAAATAGTGCACCAAACAGCATGTTAATATCACTATACCACTATGAATGTATGTGAGGGATCTATGTCAGAATATTGACTTTTCAGAAAGTCGAGCATCATATAGATGAGACCACATGATTGAATTTCTGAAAAGTCAAATGACACAAAACAACAAAAAACAATGTTTTTCAGGGAAAGGTCAAGCCCCCCTGCACCCCCATGTGGGAGTTGTGCCCTCCAACACTCCTACATATTGTAAATACCAATTTGAAGATCACACTACAGTAGGGAAAAAGGTAAATTCCCTGTTCTCCACTGTACTGTGATCTCCACTCAAAAGCTTTGACATTTCCGAAATTCAATCACATGGTTTCAATCATATGAAGTTCATTGTTCTGAAAAACTGGTCTTTTGAATGGGACCCATGTGTGAGAAATAGATTAGGTATTTATCTCTCTCTACATATATATATGTATATATATATATATATATATATATATATATATATATATATATATATATATGTATATCCATATATCTACACACACACACACACACACACACACACACACACACACACACACACACACACACACACACACACACACACAAACACACACACACATCTCTCTCTCTCTCTCTCTATATATATATATATATATATATATATATATATATATATATATTGTGTGTATGTGTCGGATTTACTAATCTTCCATGCAGGACTAGCTTAGTCCTGCACAGAAGTGGCCATTTAGGAGCAGGACAGCAGTGCGTCATTCATATTAATGAAGACGTGCTGCCTGAGCTCCTAATCTTACACGGAGCGTGTAAGAGTGCAGGAGGCATGTCTGAAAGCAGAGCTCTCAGAATATACATGACCCTGCAATAAACAACAGCAGAAAGCCCTAAAAGAATGAACAAGACCGCTCATAGGTGTCCATATACCCCCAGCAGCACCCCCCCACGTTTACAAGAGTAATAGTAAACACAAACAATATAAAAAGACTTTTTTTCTTATGAAACAGATTAAATTTAACCGTAGGTGTGTGGGTTTGCCCATGGCTTAGCTACAGTTAATGCAGTTTAAAAGGCAGAAGAGGATAAAAAGGAAGATATATGCAAATGAAGCAGTATCGCAATAGTGTAGTGGGCAGAGCATTTGCCTTACGCGCAGTCATTCCCGGTTCGAGTCCCACTGCAACATATTCCATTTTCCATGTCAAATCACATTATGACCATTATTTTTAGTTGCATAACCTACTAAATAACATATATTTGTGAACTGGAGTACTGCATTAAATGCAGATGTGAGATGTCACTGTCATAATGTTGCAAAGTCCACAGATAATCACATGTGCCCCATACAGTATATGTACACAGGAATTAGGGATACAAATGGAAGGTAAAATGTGTAATGAATGATAACTCCATACAGCTTCCAAATCCTTCATCTTTCCAAGAACCATCAGACATTACTGTCTAAAGTAGTGTATTGGTAAGCGGGAGTAAGCACTAGTAAGCAAGTGTAAGCACTATTAAGCAGTAGTAAGTGGGAATATGCATATGTAAGCACCAGTAAGTGGGTTTAAGACTGTTTATGCTGGGGTAAGCAATGCACACACAGGTTAAGCAATATGGAAGCTAATTCTCTGTTAAGC
The DNA here is from genome assembly GCF_019279795.1 of Protopterus annectens. Classification (NCBI taxonomy): domain Eukaryota; kingdom Metazoa; phylum Chordata; order Ceratodontiformes; family Protopteridae; genus Protopterus; species Protopterus annectens. The sequence continues at coordinate 1,460,894,896 of NC_056732.1, forward strand.
ATATTTAACTGAAGGTTAGCATAGCTTACCCTCATGCAAACCCATGCAAATCCACTTACAAGTGTTTAAAAGTGCCTTAATCACTCTGTATCCAACAGCCGCTGTTCTGCACAGCAACAAAATGAACAGCCTTGCAGGTCTTGAACCCAGGACCCTATACACTATAGTCACAGTAATTAACCACCAAGCCATCACAACAGTACATAAGAATGAGGTATCACCAAACAAATCCTCACTATAGTAAAATCAAACTGAACATGTGAAAGGAATCAGTATACAGTCTTATGTTCTATAACCTACTACATAACATAAATATGTGAACTGGAGTACAGAAGTAAGCCCAGATGTGAGGTGTAATTGTAATAGAGCTGTACCACTTCTGTATGCGTCTTGTTTGTCTTGTCTGTTAACCTACTCAGCCTACCTCCCCAAATATACCTATTTCTCCCCAACATCTCACTCTCACCTGAAAAAAAAGGGCAATCTGTTCCCCAAAAAATATCGCCCCATACATAGCTGTCCATTTTGCACATGTGTCCACTGGACACGTGTAATCTGGTCTAACTGGCATCACAACATATTATTGTTGTCCTCACTCCTCTCTCAGGGGTTTGAGAGTCCAAAATCTACCTCCAAATTCAGTGTATATGCACAGTTGTTGCTGTAGAAGAAATGGGAAGCTATGGATCTTCCCTACACCCTCCTGCACATCCCTAGCTATTTGCCCTACTGTCTTACCCTCTTTGTGCCCCTATTTCACCATTTTCCTATCAACCCTTTTTTTTTCTTTTAAAGAAATTAGTGCGGGGGTAAGCTGGAGTAAGCACTTTTAAGCAGCAGTAAGCAGGTGTCAGCCTGTTTGTAAAGGGGTAAGCAATGCTTACACAGGTTAAGAAATTGAGAAACTAAATCAGTATAAGAAACTGTAGCCGGACGTTAGCAGTGCTTACCTCCACTCAAACTTGCGCAAACCCGCTTAAAAGTGCCTCAATCTCTCTGTATCCATTGGCCCTTGTTCTGTCCAGCAACAAAATAAACAGCCTTTGCAAGGCTCAAACCCAGGACCCTACACACCATAACAAAAGTGATTTACTACTAAGCCACGTCAGATATAAATAACCCTGATGTTTTCACAAACATATCATTCAGCCCAGTCATTTAACAGTACAGGAAATGTATTTAAACATTTAGATGTGTGTGTGCGTGTGTGTGTGCGCGTGTGTGTGTGTGTGTGTGTGTGTGTGTGTGTGTGTGTGTGTGTGTGTGTATTAATATTTAAATAGATATAACATATCTATATATGTAGATATATATATATATATATATATATATATATATATATATATATATATATATATATATATATATATATATATATATATATATATATATATATATATATATACATATATCTGCATGCATCTATAGATATATATGTCTACATCTATATGTCTATATATATATATATATATATATATATATATATATATAGATATATATATAGATATATATATATCTATCTATATATATATATATATATATATATATATATATATATATATATATATATATATATATATATATATATATATATATATATATATATATATATATACATATATATATATATGTGTGTGTGTAAGCATAAATATATATCTATATAGGTATATACAGACATACATCTATACATATAAAAGAGAGCATAACAAAAACATATATGTCCACATGCACCATTAATGGGGGTGAGGGGGCCCAAACAACATATGTCTTGTACATATAGATACCCCCCCCACAGACAAACACATCTGCCCTGCAATGCAATACCAACTGTTGCAGATCCCATAATCAGGACCTGACACAACATGGGCACAAGATGTTAACAGTACTCCATCCTACCTATATGATGTCAGGCTGGTATCAGTAACATATCATGCCATGCAGTCTGGCTACCGTAGGGAATGTACAATGTGGAAGCAATCAACATTCCTAATACACATATACACAGACACATATATGCAAATATATATATATATATATATATATATATATATATATATATATATATATATACATATATATACATATATATGTAACTACACATACACACACAGATATGTATAGGAAGATACATATGTAGAAGGTGCACACAATACTGAACAGCCACTATGCCTACAGTTGCCACCTTAGCAGCTAGACACTGTATGAGCCACCCATACAAATGACAATTGCTGCCTGCAACATATACCCACAGAGAGGTCAAAGGATATAACACCACACACAGGTTTGCATACATGGGAAAGCTTTATTTGTGTACAATTACAGTTGTATATGCCATGTCATATAGCTGTCTAGACTCTGACATACATATAAACAGAGTAATGCAACTGTGGAACACATATTAATACAGTAGTCTGGAAAGGTTTACATATGTTACTTCCAGGCCGAGGCCTTCAAGTAGTACAATAGTAAAGACAGACTGGGCCACAGGATACCATTCAATCAACAGTAAGTAATGCAGATGTATAGTCCAGCAGCCTCTATTTACACTCTGTACACAATCCCTAAGGGGTAAAGACCTCAGCTGACACAATGGGATGTATCTGTTACATAACAAGGCATAACTGACACCATCACAATCACACTGACAAACAGAACAGTCTGTATGGCAGGAAGCAGTAGGCCTGCATTTAAGGTGAATTGCATGGTAATGTACATCCAGATACCTTAAGGCAGCTTACCCCTAATACCTCCACATGTTGTAACAGCCTAGGTTAGTTATGGTGCATCCCCGCCCATAGACTGAAAAATACTGGGCCATATACCACTGTTACATACATTGGCCTCTGGAGTGCATAAGGGCACACATGTATTGTGTAGGCGAAGCCCACACATATATGGACCCAACCTCACAATATGTGTGTGGGACACAGCAGCAGTGGACTGATGGCAGGAATGGCAGCATGACATGCTCACAGCCCACTACATAACAACCCCTGACAGCATGTCATATGTACAAAGCCTGTTATGTAGGTGGAGGACAGAGGCTGGAACACAGGCCCGTGTGTGAAATACTGTTGTCATACACTAAGCAAGTCACTGGTATTGCAGGATAGTCTGCAACATACCCATAGTCAGGAATATGAACTTATAAACAGAAATGAATGTAGCCATGTACTGATAGCACTCAACACACACACACACTGCCAGTGATATATCTGACACAAGCCCTGTGTGGTGGGCAGATAAAACATAATAGGCACACCTCTGTCCATCAAGTGGACAGGCCCGCAGGTGAGAGCTATGCAGACAGACTGCATTCCAAGTTAAACTAGTATGTACACACAAACCCTGTAACACCAGTGCTATACAATGCATACAGCAGTACTCACACTCTGTCTGTAGTTCTGGAACCGCCTACAAATATGCATCCAGCCTGACTGTGCAGGTTTTCCTGTAAGAGGTATTGCTACCTACTGTTTGTAACACTGCTGCCCACACACAGGGAAGATGTCCACCATACAGGAAAGGTAAAGGGACCACGCTCACATGTTGTAGAGATTTATAGTAGTTGGTTGCCATGACAGTGGTAAGTGGAAGTACTACACAGCACGCTGCATGCAGGTAGAAAGTGGAGGACACTGATTGGTGCAGATGCCATCATCCGATCATGTGCATCACCTACAAAATCCAACCTGCAATCTATTCAAAACAGCTCAATCCATTTAAGAGTGTGTGAAAGGCACAAAAAAAACCATCAAGCAAACCATCCAGAATAAACTTCATTCCCAGAACAGGTATGTGAAGTATATATGCATGTAATTGACCGTAGTACTTGGTCCATAATAATGGGATAGATGACATGGAATGATTTATATGTGCTGTCAGGTGTTGTTGTAATAATGTTCAACTGAAGAACGGCTAAGGACAATACAGTCTGTCCCTGTGGGTAGTGGGCCATACCTGTCAACCGTGCAAAGCAGCATTGACTGACAAGATGTAAGCCATCATAGTGTGCGTTGTGTAATGTGAAGTATGTATATTACTGTGGCCAATAGCTGGTTGTGGAAGTAATGCCATAATGATGGACACATGGGTTCCTCAGCCCACCTCTTGCAGGATACTCAGGTTAACCTGTATTGTAGCATGTAGGAATGCCATAGGTGTGTAATAGGGTTACATGCAATCTGACCCTACATATACCCCCCTAACAGGCTGTGTCCATATGTTGCACCTGTCTGTGTTGTAGCAAGGCAGTACAGTGCAGCTGTGCAAGCAGGTGTTGTGAGATTGTGGACCTGATATCTGAATGTACCCCATATATAGCTATGCATATGTGTACATATATATATATATATATATATATATATATATATATATATATATATATATGTGTGTGTGTGTGTGTGTGTGTGTGTGTGTGTGTGTGTGTGTGTGTGTGTGTATGTGTATATATATATATATATATATATATATATATATATATATATATATATATATATATATATATATATAGATATATATATATATATAGATATATATATATATATATATATATATGTGTGTGTGTGTGTGTGTGTGTATGTGTGTGTATGTCTACAAATATACAGATACCCATGTGTAGACATATATATAAACACATATATACATCATATATATGTACACATATATAGATATATACCTATATGCACATGTCTACATATATACAAACACACATACAAACATATATGTATGTAAATACATGTCCCCTATATTACCACCACAGTGCTGCATGTTATGTGTGAGGAAACAGCAGACATAGCAATACACACAGATATCTATAGCTGCCAGTGTGTGCAACATGGATGGGTATGTCACATGTAAACCCCTTGTTGGGACCACATTGCCCTTGTCTGTGAAGGATGGAATGGGAATATGGAGAAGTATGGCAAGTATAGTTGTGGAGATAGTCAGGGTTGGTAGATATAGAGGACAGCCTACAGGGGTGATATGTGACACATGTAGTGGGTAAACACCCTGAATGGTGTGTGCGGTCTGTGATATGGATGCCCCATGGGCCCCAATATGGACACAATGGGAACAAGCCTCCCACCCACTGCTACTCACAACAGCAGTCCACGTCCCGAAGGTGCCTCAAGTTGATGTAGCACATCATACATGTGTCTGTGGAGGCCATTATGGAACAGACCCTGGACCTGACCTCGGGGGACAAGAACATGTCTGTGTGTGCCCCCGGGGGGGACAACATCCCCTGAGTTGGTTCCACCTGAAGGTACTGCTGGACTAGTACATTAGGAGGTCCCAGGGTGGGTCACACATGTTATGTGGCCTTGTAACATGGGCAGATGAGTTTGGAGAGGTGGTTCTGCTGGCCAATAGTACATATACATGCTACTGTGTCACTGTTATAGAACATATGTCGGTAGTAATAGTCTACACAATCCTGTAACATGTCCAACAGCATGCATAGGCAACCCCAGTAACACAGAATGTCAGATGTGCAGCAACCACGTAGCAAGCATACCCCAGGCATATATGGAACCATAGTGTCCCTGACAATGGTATGCAGGTGAATAGTCTGTAACAGGTCAGCAATGATAGTGTCCACACAGGGAACATGGCTACAAACACATTCCACAAAGTGTGGTACAATACAATATCTGACCCACTGGTAGGTATGCTGTAGCCATACTTATTCAGTTGTGTGTACAGTTTGTTGTCACCAAAATGGTGGGGGGGTGACAGAGATGTGTATTAAGAACTGTGGTAACCCTGCTGTATGACTTGCTCACACCTGTGTCCATCTTTATGTCTTTCAGGCAAGATGTCCCATGGAAGGCTTCCGGTATACTCAGCAGCTGAAAATGACATTCTGGTGAACCACCTCATACAGCACTACCCTGTCTTGTTTGGCCAGACTGCCCATAATTAGCAGGAGCAGACTTCCCTGTGGAATGACCTAGTCCATAGGGTCAATGATGTCAGACTGTACAACCGCAGTTATGAGCAGGTCCAGCATCATTGTTCTGACCTGCTTTGCAATGCCCGTCGGTGTGCTACAGTCCTGGGGGATCACCTCGCCACAGGGGGGGGCATGTCATCCATTCCCCTGACATATGTGGAGGAGCTCTAACATCTAACACACCTACCCAGAATGCATGCTGTACATGTGCATGTATTGTTGCTGTTAAATGCAAGGCATCACAGTGGTGACCATGATGGGGTTCTGGAAGGGTATGTCAGACACCTTCAAGAAAACTAACATCCTGTCATTGTGGAATGTGTCCACAGGGAGTAAAATAATGATGGGAGACATGTCCTACAGTAGAGACATGTTTGGAACAACACCCATATACAGTGCAACACCAATGTATATACCTGTAGGACAATGGCAACTGTTGCAGAGTTACACTATGGCATAAGGTATTACTGTGGTCCACATTATCAGCTGGGACTAGGCTGTACCATGTGGCGTTCAGTGTATGGAACACTGCAAAGTGATACACATGTGTAGGCCTTACTTGTCAAGCATCTGCAAAAAGGCTGAAGATGGGGGGGGTGTTAGCATGACACACCAGTGCACTGCAGCAGGGATCCTAAGGATGCTAAGAATGGCTGTATCTGCACATAGTCAGGTTCAGGAACTGTGGCGGAAGTAACCCTACCCCCACAGCAATAGTGACGGCAGTGTGTGAACACCAAGGGATGTTCAGATGAGTAGACCTTGCAATCATGCAGAAAAGGCGGACATGTGTAGGGCAGACTGAACATTAGGGGGACATGTGTAGGGCAGACTGAACATACACTGGCAAATGCAGATGGGCCACACTAGTATACCCCTGCCAGGAGTAATGACTGCTGTAGTACACATAACAATAGGTGTAACAAACTGTCATGATAAGGGTGTGCACACATATGCCCACACGGAGTGACTGCGATGCATACACTCTGTGTGCACACATATGCCCACACGGAGTGTATGCATTGCGGTCAGCATCTGCACACCTAACACATTCCGTAGACACTGCATGTGAAAGTACAGGACATATGTCACATATCAGGCTAATGTACTGTTAAGATATACGGTGATGTAGTCCCATGGCAGATCAAGGATGGGTGCATCATATCAATAAGGGTGTGTACACCCCCCATAGCCATAGTATGCTCTGATGGTTGTGAGTGTAATAGTATTGGATTGGTCATACATGGTCCGCTGATGTTGAGAGCTGTAAATCATACATCAGGCTTTTTCAAATTACATCTGTCCATATATCATCCCAGGTATGTGTTGCTGAAAAACATAGGGGCTGTGAGCATTAAAGCTGACATAACTAACACACTACTACACATTCAGTAATGGGTTGTACACCTGTGAGGTGTGGCGCACAGTACATGGCAGGGTGCAGAACAGGTGCACAACAATACTGTGTACATGGGTGCAGTGGTATCCAGGGGAAGGGGCATCACCTAGTGACACAGCACATGCATCATACACATGTATACTGTTGCTAGCATGGATTGACTATAGCTGCACTGCAAGCTGTTGTGCACCATATGTTATGCATGTTGACAGATGGGTAATAGGAGGACTGTGTGTACTATCATTGTGCAACCTCACCTGTATGTGTGTGTGCATCCTGGTGGGTAGTTAGTTTGTCTTTAGGGTCACTCTGGTGAAGTGGAGGGAGGTTGATGCATTTAGGATGCATGTGTGCATGCGTGTGCGTATTTGTGTAGTTGGCCATGTATGCACACGTGTGATTGTGGGGTTGTTCATATAGCAGTACCTCCCTTTTGGATCATGCAGTACATGGACATGGACTGCCACATTACACACCAGGAATACTTGTCATGTATGTAATCACAGGACAGCTGATAGTATAATAAGGTCTATAGCATAGAACAGGCATTGATAGGGAAGGTGGGCACCAGGTATACCCTTAATATCGCATTCAGCAGAGAGGTGACCGACAACCCATGTATGCAGCACTACAGATGCATTGGGGAAGTACTAGTCAACACCAGGGAGTGTATCCATATATTACAGTTGTCACATGATAGGCTGATTGAGCAGCATAATCTGGCATGTACTGAGCAATACATACACATGACACTCTAGTGCGTGATATTACAGAGAGAACATAGTAGCCCACACATATAGGGGCCATGCTCATGATGTCTGGACATATACAGGGTAAACCACATCCAAAAAAAAGTGACACCTTTTCCAAATATTCTGTTTAACTCCACAGCGAATTAATTATGAAAAGCATAAAAGAAAAGCACAGGTGTTAATGTTACTCTGTAAAGGCTGATATGGCCGAGGTGCTAAGAGAAATCAACTGACAAGTTTTTTTATTGTGCTTTTCATAATTAATTTGCTGTGGAATTAAACAGAATATTTGGAAAAGGTGTTGCTGGTTTTTTGGATGTGGTATAGCAGTTTTTCATCTGAAGTGGTTACAATATACAGGGTAAACACTGAATGACAGCAGTGAGGCCATCTAAAACCACTACTCACAGGTCAGGCAGGTAATGTAGTAACAGGTCATGTGTTGTGATCACTTGTCTAATCATTTAGAGGACTGATATGTTAATGAGTGGTATCAATGTGTGTATGTTACCAAGTGTGATGCAGGATGGGGAACACATGGAAATATACGTGGGACAGTCTGTAAAGTCACGAACATGTAGGTATTATGGTGTGTGTGTGTGTGTGTGTGTGTGTGTGTGTGTGTGTGTGTGTGTGTGTGTGTGTGTGTGTGTGTGTGTGTGTGTGTGCGTGTTTGTGTGTACTGTTATGCAACACTGTACAGGTTTTAAAGTGTGTTTATTGTTTTCCTCCACAGGTGGCGAGGTGGGTCAGGGTCCTTCCTGCATGCAGTCTGATGTTGGTGACCATACAGACACCGAAGATGATGATAGTACTCTTGATGCATGGATAGGGTTGTCAGGGGCCAAAACAGTGCCATCATTTGACATCACCCTTTTAGCCACCCCAACCCCACGCACAGTTTCAATGCCTATACATACCCCATCACCAGTGGCCATAGTGGAAGGACAGCTGGCATTTGGTGGCAGTGCACAGAAAAGTGTGGTAACCATGCCTACTGTGTCTGGTCACAGCAGGCATAGCCAGATGTCTGGCAGGGCACCACATAGGCAGATGTCCCAGGGTGCTCATCGTAGAGCCACTGGTCATCATGCCCCTGGCAGACGTGACACAGCTGGTACCAGCAGGCACATGTTTCAGGCTGTCATGGTGGCACAGGCACATATGGAGCATTAAACCAGACAGGGCCTGAGGCTGCAGAGGGCTGTTCTCACATCTGCAAGTGACAACACCTGTGAACTGGCTGGTGCCAACCATGTGTTAACAGAGTTCATGGATAGATGGTCTAGTGAGATGATGGCCCTCATCGACCCTGGTCTGTCCGTGCTTGAACATGTAGTGTGAGTGCAGAGACAGCCATGTGGACATAGGCCAGCAATGCCAACAGCTGGCAGTCAATGTGTACATGTTAGGGCACCAAGGGGCTCCCGTAGTGGCAGTACCAGCCCCGGCGCACTGCAAGGGGGGCGCTGTCCACACCACACCACAGCAGGCCACAAGCACATGGTCCTGGCCAGTCCCAGGAGGGACCTGGTTTCAGTGGAATTTTGTCATCGCCAGGTGAGAGTAGCACATCGAGGCCTAGAACCTGTCCATGCCCAAGGAACCCCTGGCAGGCATAGTCCATGTGTCCATGGCTGGAGGCAGTGAACTGCATACCCTGCCAGGTATGGTCTGCAGCTGTCCATAACCACCTGTGTAGGGCAGCCACATGTCAGAACTGTGTTCATGTATACCCACACACTATACAAACACACCTAGGGCAACCCCATACCTACACATACCACATCACCATGCCCAGGTCACCTCATTACACCCCTCACCCCCACACATGGTGTCAAATGTATGGCCAACCCTCGGCCTCTGGCAAGCCAACAACACACCCTGTGCATATGATGATAACTGTGCCACATCCCTGTCATCCATACTATCGATGCAGAGACAGGCTAATATGGTTCTGATGCACATGGTGATTGTACTACAGTGTACCACAGTACTGCAGTGTGACATGTTGTAAGGAGTAAAATGTAATGCATATATGTCAGGTATTGTAGCCATCAAGCAATGATGCATTATAGCTGTTAGTAACACTGGTTGATTGTGGTCTCTATAATGATATCCATTTGTGTTGTAGGTGTACATGTGTCAGCATGAGGATGGTCTGGAGTCATATTCCACAACAGGGTATGGCACTGTGGTGACACCATGGCTGTGACATATCTGGGGTACAGTTGAACACATGTCAGAGGTTTGTATAACAGTTATTGTCTGTGCCACATGGACAGGTGACCCGCTGGTGTATGTATAATCTGCAACCTGATGTAGACCCATCCACATACACGCACACTCTTACTTGGCAACACTGGGACTAGACCCCTACCTAGGTATGTATTGATACTGAAGTGTGTGGCTTTCATTGCACACACCATGCAGCATTTAGGGTGAGGTGTGTTCCAGGTTACATGTTACATGCAGCACATCCCCAGACATGTACAGTATGCTAATGGGGGATGTAATGGGTGTATATGGACAATACATAGTGAGACATACCTTCATATACACATTAACAGACACATAACAGGCAGACACGCGTCTGAGAGACCTGGGCCTATCGCTGCCAACTAACTTGACTGTGTGTCCAATGTGTTAAAGGTAGGCTGCACACAGCACATGCATAACTGGCCTGGATTGTGGTATCAGTTACCTGTATGATTGATGGTGACAGTGGTAACCATAATGTGGTACATGGGACATATACCGGGTGTACCTTGGTGTAATGATAGTGTACACAGCACCCACATCCCCCAGTGGATATTGTACTCTCTGAAACCCATGATGACACTCTGACATAACCGCCATCACACATTGGCTACAACTGCGATACAACCCATTGTATATCCCAACAGTGGTACTACAAGGATATGCATCTAATGCAACATGCCACATGCATAGTAGGGTGTTGCATTGTCATGTCTCACCTATGGGCAGCGACAACACTATCTGTACTACTGTGTGGCAATGGGTATTGTAATAGGAGTATGTGGCCTCGGAATGCTGTAGCCTACAGATATACGGACATGCACACATACACACACTTGCCAGAACACAATGGGTTTCCCATGTCTATCAACCCATTTGTACAACACTGTTGTGCTGGTACTGCAAGGCTCATGTAGCCAGTATGGAGAGGAGCTTAACAGGGAACATGTAATGTCCCATACAGCAGCAGCCACAAATGACTATGGCAATGGATGTTGCGGTTGTTGTGAAGGCCCTTGTGGAATTCCCATGTACAGGTGTGCTAACACACAGACACTGCTATACTCAGTCATGCACACGTACACATGTGTCAGTACTGGGGTGCACCACTGCAGGTGATCATAGCTGTGTACCTTGTTATTGTCCAAGGAGAGGTGGGTTGTGTAGGTGTTGTGTGTACAGTGGTATCCTGCCACCTGCCATATGGTAGCAGGCACACTATCGACAGACACTGCTGTGGTGACCCTCAGTGTGAGAGTGACATGCATCAGCCAATCCTCCAGGTGCCTCCTGCACATGGCCACTGAGGTGATCAAGTTGACATGTATGCAACATGCATTACAACACATGTTAGTGTCTGTGATGGAGACCTGTACCCAAGCATGTTCTGTTGACTGTGGTAGTATATTGGAGGTACCAGTGGCATGTGGTGTGTACAGGGTATCTCCTATATATGTCAGTTCTTACACAGCTGGGCAGACATGTCAGTGTCAATCAAGCTTAGGTTGCCTGTACATATCCCAGCTGGATTATTTTCTCAACAGCTATAACAGGTAAGAGTTATAGACTATACGTAAGACACAGTCCACGTATATACTAATCTACAAACATACCATTGTACAAAGTAAGGACATGGCGTAGTGTAATAATACATGTAAGGGACAGATCATTGCAGTGACTAAAAAAGTTGTGAAAACTACAGGGATATATCAGTTGTTAATTGACCTCTCTCTCTCATCTCCACTATATGTGCTACAATAACCTAATTACACACCTCAATGGGTACGTGTACACTCCAAACTTTTGTTGGGACAAATGTCCTATTGGTTTATAAATATTCACATTTGGTACTATGCATGTGCCATGTTAAAATGCACCCATATTGGTAGCCTGTTGCCCTCAATGATACCTGCATGCTGTTGTAATGACCACTGTTGTCCCATATATGCATGTGTTCTGCTCGCTCTGCAACTGTTGTAAATCTGGTGTCTTGGGTTAATGGGAATACCTATGCATGCTGTTATAACTAATCCTGAATGCTGTTGATGATTACTAACCGATATCTTTCTTAAAACTGCAACACCATAGCTCGTTTGGGAAGGCTGGTCCCAGCAGACTCACCTGTTCCACCTCAGCTGGCCATGGCACCAAGCACCAACACATCTGGGGCCCAGCCTGGGACCTCCTCCATTGGTCCTGCACCACTTTAGGGTGGAACCACTGCCGGGGATGGGGCTTGGCCCCCGGGAGCGGGACCGGAGAGGTACCTGTCACCCACCATCATGTCTGGACTGTGGTGCATAGCAAGCTCGACAAGGAGATTCGAGACAAGCTATGCCAGCTTGAGGGCTGCATGGCACAATTAGATGGTGAGCCTGCCCCTACTACCCAGCCCCCAGCAGAGCCACCTTTGGGGTTTTGAAGGTGCAGTGGTGACTGCCCATAGGTGGGGACCTCAGTCCCACTGTTTCCATTTGGGGCTCATGGGCTTGCGACTTCCAAACACCCTTCCCCATTCAAGGTGTTTACCCCCATGTGTCATATACCACTCCTGTATGTGTCTTGTTTGTCTTGTCTGTTAACCTACCCAACCTACCTCCTCAAATATACCTACTACCCCTCCCCAACATCCAACTCTCACCTGAAAAAAAAGGCAATCAGTCCCCCAAAAAAAATCTCGCCCCATACATAGCTGTCTATTTTGCACACAAATCCACTGGACACATGTAATCCAGTCTAATTGGCACCACAACTTATTATTGTTGTCCTCACCCCCACCCAGGGGTTTGAGTGTCCAAATCTATTTCCAAATTCAGTGTATATACACAGCTGTTGCTGTAGAAGAAATGGGCAGCTATGGACCTTCCCTACACCCTTCTTGCACATCCCTGCCTATTTTCCCTACTGTCTTTCCCTCTTTGTGCCCCTTTTTTCACCACATTCCTATCAACCCCTTTTTTCTTTTCTTTTAAAGAAATTAGCATGGGGTAAGCGGGAGTAAGCACTTTTAAGCAGCAGTAAGCAGGTTTAAGCCTGTTTGTGCAGGGGTAAGCAATGCCTACACATGTTAAGCAATTTAGAAGCTAACTGAGTATACAAAACTGTAACCGGAACTTAGCAGTGCTTACCTCAGCGCAAACATGCGCAAACCCACTTACAACTGCTTTAAAGTGCCTTAATCACTCTATATCCAACAGCCTGTGCTCTGCCCAGCAATAAAATAAACAGCCTCTGCAAGGCTCAAACCCAGGACCGTGCATATCATAGACAAAGTGATTTACCACTAAGCCATGCCAGATGTACATAAAGCTGATGTTTTCAGAAACATAACATCCAGCCCAGTCATGCAACAGTACAGAGAATGTATACCAACATCTAGATATATGTGTGTGTGTAAATACATTAATATCTAAACAGATACAACATATATATATATATATATATATATATATATATATATATATATATAATATATATATTTAGAAATATATACATATATATATAAATATATATGAACATATATACATGCAAATGCCTACATCAACATATATGTCTACACCTATATGTCTACATATACACAGCAAGTTACATATATGTACACAGATATATTATCTATGTAGGTATATATGGACATAGTTATATATATTTAAGCAGATATATATATATATATATATATATATATATATATATATATATATATATATATATATATATATATATATATATATATATATATATATAGGTATATATGGCCACACATCTGCAGATAGCAATGGTAGATTAACAAAAACAAATATGTCCATATGCAGAGTTAATAGGGTTGAGATGCCCCAAACCATATACTTCATGTACGAATAGGCATACCACCCCCCACAGCCAAACACATCCGCCCTGCAATACACTACCAAGTGTTACAGATCCCATAAGCAGGACCTGACATGACATGGTCACAAGATGTTAACAGTTCTAAAACCCACCTGTATGATGTCAGGCTGGTATTGGTAACGTATGCAGTACAGTCTGACTCCCATAGGGAATGTAAAATGTGGAAGCTATCAACATCTCCATGATACATATACACAGACACATATATGCAGATACAGACATATATATATATATATATATATATATATATATATATATATACATGTGACTACACATATACACGCAGAGATATGTACAGTAAGATACATATGTAGAAGGTGCACACAATATGTAACAGCCATTATGCCCACAGTTCACACCTGAACAACTGGACACAGTATGGGCCACCCATACAAATTACAATCATTGCCTGCAACATATACCCACAGAGAGGTCATAGAAAAATCACCACACACAGGTTTGCAGAAATGGAAAACCTTTATTTGTGTACTATTACAGTTCTACATGCCATGTCATATAGCTATTCAGATACTGACATCAACATAAACAGAGTAAAGCAACTGTGAAACAGTTATACTAATACAGTAGTCTGGAAAGGTTCACAACTGTTGCTGTCTAGGCAAGGCCTTCAGATTGTGCAATAGTAAAGACAGACTGGGCCACAGGATGCCAAACAATCAACAGTATGTAATGCAGGTGTATAGTTCAGCAGCCTCTATCTACACTCTGTACAAAATCACTAGGTGGTAAAGACATCAGTTGACCAAATGGGATGCAGCTGTTACATAACAAGGCATAACTGACACTATCACAAGCACACTGATAAACAGAATAGTCTGTATGGCAGGAGGCAGTAGGCCTGCATTAACCAAATTTATGTTAGTTATGGAAATATAGGTGAAGTATAAGGTACTGTACATCCAGAAACCTTAAGGCAGCTCACCCCTGATACCCCCACATTTTGTAAAAGCCTATGTCATTTATGGTGCATCCCCCCCCCAGACTCAATAATACTGGGCCATATGCCACTGTTACATACACTGGCCTCTGGATTGCATAAGGGCACACATGTATTGTGTAGATGAAGCCCACACATATATGGCCCCAGCACCACTGTATGTGTGGGGGATACAACAGCGGTGGACTGATGGCAGCAATGGCAGTGTGACATACTCACAGCCCACTACAGAACAACCCCTGACAGCATGTCATATGTGTAAAGCTTGGTATGTAGGTGGAGGACAGAGGCTGGAACACAGGCCCATATGTGGAAAACTGTTGCCATACACCAAGCAAGTCACTGATGTTACAGAATAGTCTGCAACATACCCTTAGCTAGGGAATTGGGTTTAGAAACATAAGTGGATGTATCCATGTACTGATAACACTCAACACACACACACTGCCAGTGAAATATCTGACACAGGAGCTGTGTGGTGGACAGACAAAACATGATAGGCACACCTCTGGCCACCAAGAGAATAGGCCCACAGTTGAGAGCTATGCTGACAGACTGCATTCCAAGGTCAACTAGCATGTACACACACACCCTGTAACACCAGTACTATACAAAGCATAACAAAACTCTACTCACACTCTGTCTGTAGTTCTGGAACCTTTTACAAATATGTAGCTGGCATGAGTGTGCCGGTTCCCCTGGAAGAGGTATTGCTACCTGCTGTTTGTAGCACTGATGCCCACACACAGGAAGGCTGTCCATCACACAGGAAAGATTTGGGGACCATGCCCACATGATGTAGGGATTTATAGTAGATGGTTGCCATGACAGTGTTAATTGGAAGTACTGCAAGGCAAGTTGCATGCAGTTAGCAAGTGCAGGTAGCTGACTGGTGCAGAGGCTGTCACCTGATCAAGTGCATCACCTACTAAAGCCAGGCTGCAATCTACCCCAAGCAGCTTAATCCATTTACTGGGGAGAGAAGGGAAGAGAGAGAGAGAGAGAGAGAGAGAGAGAGACAGAGAAAGTAAGCAAGCAAGCCAAAGCAAAAGCGAAAGTGGGAAAAAAAACATACAGCTCAACAAACTAACAGCTGAAAACTCAGGCATTTAGGCAGCTGCCATTCATAAATACATCATTCACACAACAGGTATGTGAAGTATATGTACATGTATTAGAATGTAGTACTTGGTCCATCATAATGTGATAGATGATGTGGAATGAGTTATATGTGCCATTAGGTGATGTTGTGATGATGTTCAACTGAACAACTGCTATGGACAATAGTGTTTGTCCCTGTGGGTAGTGGGCCATAGTTGTTAACTGTGCAGGTCAGCACTGTCAGACAAGATGTAAGCCATCATAGTGTGTGTTGTGTAATGGGAATTATGTATATGACTTTGCCAATAGCTGGTGGTGGAAGTAATGCCATTATGATGGACATGTGTGAGCCATGGACCACCACTGGCAAGATACTCAGGTGAATCTGTAATGTAGCATGCCAGAATGCCATAGGTGTGCAATAGGGTTACTTGCAAACAGGTCCCACATATACCCCAAAAATGTCAGGCCATGTCCATATGTGGCACCTGTCTGTGTTGTAGCAAGGCAGAACAGTGCAGCTGTGCAGGAAGGTGTTGTGAGATTGTGGATCTGATGTCTGAATGTACCCTGCGTATAGGTATGCATATGTGTACATATGTCACATATATAATATATTAGGATAAATGTATATCAGCATGTATGTCCAGAAATATACATATACCCATGTGTAGACATATATATGTGCACATATATATGAATTCACATATATCCACACATATATAGATATATACCTTTATGCACATGTCTGCATATGTACAAACACACACACACAAACATATATGAATGTAAAGACATGTCCCCTATATCACTACCACAGTGATGTGTGCTATGTGCAAGGCAGCAACATACATAACAATACACACCGATAGCTACAGCTGGCAGTGTGTGCACCATAGATGGGTATGTCACATGTTAGTCCATTCTTAGCACCACATTGCCTCCATCTGTGAATTATGCAATGGGAATATGGGGAAGCATGGCAGATACACACATGGAGGTGGCCAGGATTGGCAGATATAGAGGACAGTCTAACAAGGGTGGTATGTGACACATGTGGTGGGTAAACACCATGGATGGTGTGTGTGGTCTGTGATGTGGATGCCCCGTGGTCTCCAATATGTGCACAATGGGAACAAGGCTCCCATCAACTGCCACTCACAACAGCAGTCCACATCCTGAAGGTGCCTGGTCTGGAGGCTGAGCAGGAGGAGCATGTTGGCCGTGTGAATATGTACTGGGTGCTTCAGACTGATGTAGCACATCCCTCATGTGTCTGTGGAGCCCGGTATGGAACAGACCCTAGACCTGAGCTCAGGGGACAGGAACATGTTGGTGTGTGCCCTGAGTGGGGGTCACATCCCCTGGGTGGTTCCACCTGATGCTATTGCTGTAACAGTACATGAGGAGGCCCCAGGTTGGCACACACATGTGATGTGGCCAGGTATCCTGGTCAGATGGGTGTGGAGAGGTGGATCAGCTGGCCAATAGCACATATACATGTTATTGTGTCACTGTTATAGAACATTTGTTGGTAGTAATAGTCTACACAATCCCAGTACATGTCCAACAGCATGCATAGATACCCCAATAACACTTACTGTCAGATGTGCAGCAATCTCAGAGCAGTCTTACCACTGGCTATATATGTAACCATAGTAGCCCTGACAATGGCATGCAAGTGAATAGACTGTAGCAGGCCAGCAATGTTAGTGTCCACACAGGGGACATGACTACAATCACATAGCAGAAGGTGTAGTACAATACACAATCTGTTCAAACAGTAGTTAAGCTGTAGCCATACCTAATGAGTTGTGTGTACAGCCTGTTGAAGCTGATATGGTGGGGGGTGGCAGAGATGTGTATTACGAACTATGGTAACCTTGCCATATGAGTTGCTCAGGCCTGTTTCCATCTTCATGTATTTCAGGCAAGATGTCACACAGCAGGTTACCCGTGTAGTCAGTGGATGAAAATGAGGTCATCATCAACCACCTGGTACAGCACTACCAGGTTCTCTTTGGCAGGACAGCCCATGACCAGCAGGAGCGGACCACCCTGTGGAACAATCTAGTCCACAGGGTCAATGATGTCAGCCTACATAACCGCAGTTGTGAGCAGGTCCGGCATTATTGCAGTGACCTACTTTGCAATACCCATCAGCATGCTGCCACAGTCCGGGGGGGATCACCTCGCCACAGGGGGGGCCATGCCATCCATCCCCCCTGACATGTGTGGATGAACTCCTGGCCAGCCTCGTGGCACTTGCCCATCTGGAACACCAACAACCTCTGGACCCCTTCATGGAGGTGGGTGCCACCAACACACCAGCTGAGGAGCATGCAGGTAAGGACACAGGGCACATCAGTAGACCACTGTTGTGTAAATATCTGCAGTGGTACAGGTAAATCATGCATATCCAACATGTCATAGATATATTGTGTTGCTGCATTGTAGTGATAAACGGATGTCCAGATGTGGTAGTATTGTGGGAATTTACAGTTAATGTATGGTAGTACTGCACCCAGCCTTTAGCAGTGCCATAGATGTGGCCACTGACATTGTATCTCTCACCCTCCTATGTAGGTCCATCCGGGGTAGCAACAAGGCAGCAGACTGTAGCTGGTGAGTATGTCTTATGTAGATGCATGACAACACACCGAACATGTAATGGTGATGGTATATTCCATGCACACATCTAACACACCTACCTGGAATGCATGCTGTACATGTGTATGTACTGTTGCTGTGAAATGCATGGTCTCACAGGGGTGACCATGATGGGGTATTGAAAGGGTATGTCACACACCTGCATGACAACTAACATCCTGTCATTGCAGAATGTGTCCACAGGGAGTAACATGCTGTTGGTAGACATGGCCTACAGTAGTGACATGTTCTGAACAACACCCATATACAGTGCAACACCAGTGTATATACCTGTAGGACAATGCCAACTGCTGCAGAGATACACTATGGCATAAGGCATTACAGTAGTCCACATTATAAGCTGGATCTAGGCTGCAACATGTGGTGTTCAGTGTACGGGACACTGCAAGGTGACACAAATGTGTAGGGCTTACCTGTCAAGTATCTGCATAAAAGCTGAGGGGGGGGGTCTCAGAATGACACACCAGTGCACTGCAGCAGGCATCCTAAGGATGGTAGGAATGGCTCTATCTGCATATAGTCAAGTTCAGGACCTGTGCCAGTCAAAACCCTACCCACACTGCAATAGTGACAGCATTGTGTGAACAACATGGGATGTTCACATGAGTAGACGTTGCAATCATGCAGAATAGGGGGACATGTGTAGGGTAGGCTGAACATACACTGGCAATTGCAGAAGGCCTACGCTGGTATACCCCTGCCATGAGCAGTGACTGCTGTAGTACACACAACAAGAGGTGTGATAAGGGTGTGCACACATATGCCCACATGGCGTGCATGCATTGCGGTCAGCAGCCAGACACCTAACACAATCTGTAGACACTGCATGTGAAAGTACAGGACATATGTTACATACCAGGCTTGTGTACTGCTAAGATATGCAGTGTTGTGGTCCAATGGCAGATCAAGGATGTGTGTGTAACATCAATAAAGGTATGTACAAACACCATAGCTATGGTATGCTCTGATGGTTGTCAGTGTAAGCATTTCTGCAGTGGTCATACATGGTCGGCGGACATTGACAGCTGTAAATCAGGCATCAGGCATTCACCAATGACAACAGTACACATATCATTCCAGGTATGTGTTGCTGAAACACATTGGGGCTGTGAGAGGTACAGCTGACATAACTGACACAGTACTACACATTCCGCAATGGGTTGTACACCTGTGAGTTGTGGTGCACAGTACATGGCAAGGTGCAGAACATGTGCACAGCAATACTGTACATAGCTGCAGTGGTATCCAGGGGAAGGGGCATCACCTAGTCACAGCACATGCATCATACACATGTATACCATTGCTAGCATGGATTGACTATAGCTGAACTGCATGCTGTTCTGTACCATATGTTTTGCATGTTGGCAGATGGGTAATAGGAGGACTGTGTGTACGATCATTGTGAAACCTCACCTGTATGTGTGTGTGTGTGTGTGTGCATTCTGGTGGTTAGTTGGTTTGCCTGCAGGGTCACTCTGGTGAAGTGGTGGGAGGTAGATGCATGTATGATGCGTGTGTGCATGTGTGTGTTTGTGTGTGTGGCCATGTATGCACATGTGTGATTGTGCGGTGTTCATATGGCTGTACCCCCCTTTGGGATCATGCAGTACATGGACATGGACTGCCACACTACACTTCAGGAATACCTATCATGTAATCACAGGACAGCAAATAGTATAATATGGTCTGTAGCATGGAACAGGCATCCAGAGGGAAGGTAGACTCCAGGTACACACTTAATATTGCAGTCAGCAGAGAGGTCTCCTACAATCCATGTATGCAGCTCTACAGCTGCATTGGGGAAGTAATACTCAACATCAGGGAGTGTATCCAAATATTACAACTGACACATGATGGGCTGACTGAGCAGCATATCTGGCATGTACTGAGCATTACATACACATGTCACACCAGTGGGAGCTAATATGGATACAACATAGTATACATATAGGGGCCATACACATCATTCCAGGCATACAGAGGGTGCATACCAAATGACAGCATTGAGGCCATGTAAATCCACTACACACAGGTCAGGCAGGTAATGTAGCAACAGGCCTTGTGTTGTGGCTGCTTGTGTGGGCATTTAGAGGACTGTGATGTTAATGAGTGGTATCAATGTGTGTATGTTAACAAGTGTGATGCAGGATGAGGTAACACATGGACATATACATGGGACTGTCTGTAAAGCCATGGACAGGTAAGTATTATGGAGATGTGTGTGTGTGTGTGTGTGTGTGTGTGTGTGTGTGTGTGTGTGTGTGTGTGTGTGTGTGTGTGTGTGTGTACTGTTAGGCAATGCTGTACAGGTTTTAAAGTGCGTTGATTGTTTCCCCCCACAGGTAGCGAGGTGCGTCAGGGTCTCTCCTGCATCCAATCTGATGTAGGTGTCCATACAAACACCAATGATGATGATGATAATAATGTTGAGGCACAAGTAGGGTTGTCAGGGGCCGACACTGCGCCAACATTTGACATCCCCCTTTTAGCCATCCCACCCCCACACACAGTTACAGTGCATCATAGCAGGGGAACAGCTGGCATTCAGTGGCAGTGCACAGGAAAGTGTGGTAACCATGCCTACTGTGTCTGGTCGCAGTGGGCATAGCCGGATGTCTGGCAGGCTGCCACATAGGCAGATGTCCCAGGGTGCTCGTGGTAGGGCCGCTGGATGTCATGTCCCTGGCATAGGTGACATTGCTGCAACCAGCAGATGCATGGTTTAGGCTATAATGGTGGCACAGGCACATATTGAGTGTTACACCAGACAGGGCCTTAG
This sequence comes from Protopterus annectens, assembly GCF_019279795.1. Lineage (NCBI taxonomy): Eukaryota > Metazoa > Chordata > Ceratodontiformes > Protopteridae > Protopterus > Protopterus annectens. The sequence goes on from NC_056732.1 coordinate 1,460,916,658, forward strand.
GCTGCAGAGGGCTTCTCTCGCATTTGTAAGTGACAACCTCCATGAACTGTCGGGTGCCATCCGTGCTTCTACCGAGCAAGCAGATAGACAGCATGATGAGATGATAGCCCACATCAGCCATGGTGTGTCCATGCTTCAACGTGTGGTGGGGATGCGGTGACTCCTGCATGGACATGGGCTAGCAACACCAACAGCTGGCAGTCAACGTGGCATGCTAGGAAACCAAGGGGCTCCCATAGTAGCAGTAGCAGCCCCAGCAGTGTGGGAGTGTGCTGTCCACACTACACCACAGCAGGCCATGTGCACCTGATCCTGGCCAATCCCAGGAGGGCCGTGGTATAAGCGGACAAATGTCATCAGCAGGTGAGAGTAGCACTTCAACACCTGCACCTGGACATGCCCGCTGAACCCCTGGCAGGCACAGTCCACATGTCTGTGGCCAGAACTACACACCCTGCCAGGTATGTTCTGCAGCTGTCCATAAACACCTGTGTAGGGCAGCCACAAGGCAGAATTGTGTGCATGCATACCCACACACTATGCAAACACACCTAGTGCAACCTCATACCTACACACACCACATCATCTCAGCCAGCTCCCCCAGAGTACACCCCTCACCCACACACATGGTGTCAAATGTACGGTCCACCCTCGGCCTCTGGTAGACCAACACCACACCCTGTGCATATGATGATACCTCTGCTCCATCCCTGTCATCCATACCATCGATGCAGGGACAGGCTGATATGATTCTGATGCACATGGTGATTGTACACCAGTGTACCACAGTCCTGCAGTGTAGCATGTTGTATTAAGTAGAGTGTGAGGCATATTTGGCAGGTAGTGTAGCCATCCAGCAATGATGCCTTCTAGCTATTAGTAACACTGCTTGGTTGTGGTCTCTAAAATGATATACAATTGTGTTGTAGGTGTACCTGTGCCAGCACGAGGATGCCATGTGCATATGATGATACCTGTGCCCCATCCCTGTCATCCATACCATCGGTGCAGGGACAGGCTGATATGAATCTGATGCATATGGTGACTGTACACAAGTGTACCACAGTCCTGCAGTATAACATGTTGTAGGGAGTAGAGTGTGAGGCATATTTAACAGGTAGTGTAGTCATCCAGCAATGATGCCTTCTAGCTGTTAGTAACACTGCTTGGTTGTGGTCTCTAAAATGATATGCAATTGTGTTGTAGGTGTACATGTGTCAGCACGAGGATGCCCTTTGCATATGATGATACTTGTGCCCCATCCCTGTCATCCATGCCATCGATGCAGGGACAGGCTGATAAGATTGTGATGCACACGGTGACTGTACAACAGTGTACCACAGTCCTGCAGTGTAACATGTAGGGAGTAGAGTGTGAGGCATATTTGGCAGGCAGTGTAGCCATTCAGCAATGATGCCTTCTAGCTGTTATTAACACAGCTTGGTTGTGGTCTCTAAAATGATATCCAGTTTTGTTGTAGGTGCACATGTGTCAGCACGAGGATGGTCTGCAGTCATATTGCACAATGGGGTATGTCACTGTGCTGACACCATGGCAACATATCTGGGGTACAGTCAAACACATTTCACTGGTTACTATACTGGGTATCACCTGTGCCACATGGACAGGTGGCCAGCTGAGGCATGTATACCCTGCAACCTGATGTAGACCCATCCACATACATGCACACTGTTACTTGCCAACACTGGGACTAGACCCCTACCTAGCAATGTTGTGATACTGACGTGTGTGGCTTACAATGCACAAAAACTGCCTTAACAGCTCTTGTTCTGCCCCGCAACAAAATGAACAGCCCTTGCAGGTCTTGACCTCAGGGTCCTTTACACTGAAGTCACAACACTTAACCACTATGCCATGACCACTGTGGAGACAGCTGTTGTTTTATCAATATAGCTGTCATTACACATATTGAGTAGCATTGAACAATTGCCTTTACTTCCTAGATTATGTAGTCCTTGTTATTATTATGACTGTTGTATCACATATGTTGTTTTATCATAATGTATACATAGCAGATACATAAAATGAGATACATGTGGGAGGGTATACCCAACTGTGACATTTACTCATGACAGGAATATAGTTGTATAAATATCATAGGTGTATAGATGTCTACATGTACATATACAGGTATACACATACATATGTCTGTATACACATCTGTATAGTGCTACATATATATGGCCAAGTGTACATCTCTTTGTATGTATATACGTATACATTTCTATACATATATGTATATATACATATGTGTATATATAGGTATACGTATATGTACATATAGATATATGTGTATATAGCTATATATGTAAGCACATCCTATGTGTACAGATATGCCTAGTTAGGTTGGTATATATATATATATATATATATATATATATATATATATATATATATATATATATATATATATAACTATATGTGCATACATATCTATTCTGATATACCTACTACTGTCTATATATCTGTAGATATCCATACGTATATGTGCATATGTATCACTATCTGTATATGTGTAGACATATATTGCTCTGTATATGTATATATCTGGGTGTGTATATTTCTGTCTATGTACATATACATACCCATCTATATATGTCGATATGTATATGTGTAATCATATATATAGATATCTGGATAATTATAAGTACAGATATTTTCACCATATGTCCTGAACATGGAGTGTAGCCCTACCCCAGCCCCTATAGTCCCAACTTCGTAGTGCAAGGGGATGTCAAGTATGTATAACAGGTATATTAGTAGACTATTGTTACTGTAATTGGGATTGTCTTCACAAACATGGTGTGTGTGGGAGGTCACATCTGCTTTCCACGTGTGCCATTGGCTACTGACAAACATCCTAAGGACATCATAGTAAAGTACTACTGCTAGCATGTAATGCCCCTGTGGACTGCAGCAGAAATATTGGCCAATATATGTAGACATTTTGAAACACTCTGTACAGTCCAGAGGTATACACAGAGCCCCTCAGTGCAAAACATGTGTACCATGCCTGACAATATGGATGTTAACAGCCATGTAGATGGGTATAACACATAATGACTGGTATGCATATGACACCATAGGTTATACACTCACACACCCCTGTCTGGCCTGACACATAATAACCACTGGTACAGGGGTGCCATAGCCACATACTACCAACTAGATATTGACATACATCTGTACAGCATCCCATTGCTCTGTCTGACATACATGACTGTTAAGGGAGGCCCGGCAGCAGTACATCCGGCAAGTATCTGCACATGACATCTCACTGGGTAAGTACACTAAGCTGCTAGGCATGTAACAATGCACTGTCAAGGCTACAGGCAGACTGGCTCAACACTGGCCTACCTCTCCTATGGAGGAATGCACATGTACCTGTATATATAGCAGGCTCTGAAGGCATATCACAGCACAGGGTAAGATACACCTGTGTAAAAGTGCATAACCACAACCAATGTGAACATAGCCACATATGGTAAGCTAGCATAATATTACAGTATATGGACTATCTGTTCAACACCATCCTCATATGTGCCACACACAGACTAACCCTACATATACTGGGTTGCGACATGGTTTGGTCTGCTGGCTGTCTGTGGTATGGGACATGTATGTGTATGGCCCTACAAACATGTAAGCCAATACAGTAACATACAGTGGAGCAGCATGTAACATCAGATAGGATGGGACCTATAACAATGACATCTACCACAGTCTGTACACAAGCTAAAGTACATATTAACAATACACACACTGTTGACATTCACCATAGGTACACAGACCTCAGTGCTGTACAAATGACCACAGAATGTCCAGGTTATGTCATCAAATATAACCCCTACTGTACATAACATGTGCAGCATTCTGATATCTCACTGGCTTGTTATCAGATATGATGACACTAATGATGGTGTACAGCACATATGCACCTCTTAATGCATGACATATGTACAAAGATTGACAGAGTTGTGGCTGGAAGCACATACGCATGGCCAATATTGACATGTTGCTGTGATAACCTCATACATTTACTGTTGTACCAGGGTTTGTTGCAACATATGTCCTATGAGGGATATAAAGTCAGTAACTGTCACAGCTTTCACCATCTACAGACTGCAATCCTTACACTACCTTCTGCAGTTCACAGATACATGCTCTGTGGGTAACACATGAAATCAATGGCACAACACATTTCCCAGTCTGCAGATGACCCTACAGATGGGGTTTCCTCATAAATGTAAAACTGACATGGCAGGTATTAAAACATGTAGGACAGCCATATCCACACACACACTGTTAAACCAACATTACTCCACATGCAGTATAGCAGCACTTACAGTCTGTAGTCAGGTCAGGCACATCCTCCTCCTATGTGTTTCCCTGTTTCCACAGTGTATGTTGTTAGAGGTAAATCCCCAATCCATCTGAGATGCTGTTGACCAAACAACAGATCTAGTTCCTGCTCACAGTGAATGAAAAGGGAACACATCAACATGGATACTGGAGTGTGTTTCCATGCAATTGGCTATGGGAGTGTTACCACAGCTATTTCACATGCAATCAGCTAGGGGATGGCTGCAATTCATGCTGAGGCCATCAGCTGATCATATGCATCACTGAAAATACACATGCTGCTGCCTAAGCAAAGCAGGTGTAGGTCTCCACATCCACCAGATAGGGAGTGAGAGAGGCAGACAGAGGCAAAGACAAATCAGGGAAGGGTGGGAGAGTAAAACCTAAGCATGTTTGTGTCATACACCTACCAGCACAGGGTACCAAACCCCTGATGACTATGTAGTGCTCTCACATATCTATGCAGTTACTGGATGCACCACATAGGTTACATGTTGTGGAGCCCTCAAAACGAATATGTGATGGTTTGTGACATCTGCAACAGGGATATGGTAGCTATATGGTAGGTGTAGTACATGTGTCTGCATGTACAGTTGCCAGCGTCAACACAGCCACATTCTCACAGGGAAGCACACACATTGACACACTTGGCAGGGCCAGGAATACAACCCATTACTAGTGATATTGCCACAACACAATACTGTGCAGGTATCACATGCACCACAGGGGTCATACAGAGGTAATATGGGTGAAGGGTATGGGGAGGTGTCTGACATCAGACAGCATGCTTCAGTATGCAATGGGGGTTGTAGTGAGTGTGGATGTGATCATACGCATCATACAACACACACACAAATGCACAGGGTGCCAATACTGACATGTATGGGTGCATTTCTGCATGGGTGTGTGGTGCCGACTGTGCCAGATGGCTACACAAGGCTAAGTGATGGGTATACCTTGGCATCAGGCCACATGACAATGGTCAGCATTGCGGCTCAGGGCTGTAGTTTCTGCATTTGCCCACATAGATGGGTATTGTATCCCCCATCCAGTCACCTGGGTGACTATTGTGTGTGGCCAATGCTATGCATCACTTGCCATGTATGTGTTCCTTAGTCCATGATATGGATGGTGTCTGGGATGTGCACACCTCCCACATGCATGTACAGTGACATGTGGGACTGTACCTGGGGTGTCTGGCCCATGTTGTATACACAGATTATCAGCAGATGTGCCAGTCTTGGCCACCTGTGGTGAGAACTGTTAATGGACCACAGGTATACCCTGCACCTACATTGATAGCATGCTACCAGCATTCCCTGGTGTCAGTGGCATCTGTCCATACAGGGCATGTTTTCAGGCATGGCATGTCCTTTGTGGGTCACATGTGATGGCACCACAGGTGTTGCAGGTGTCCAGTGGGGAACATGGGGAAGGTGCACTGTCTGCATGAATGTGCCTATTGGATAGATGGACAGGGTGCCATGCCCTCTGTAGCCCACTGCAATCACTCCATAGTTGCTATCAGTGGCCAATATGCAGTGTACTATCCACATACTGGCTGTTGCCTAGGCATGTGTGTGTATATGGGACATGGGTTGAGAGTGTGCTCTGGGTAATACTGGGGTTGCTAACTGTGATTGCCTGGCCTTGATGTCATGTATGGGTATGGATTTGCACCCCAGCCTCTCGGCTATTTCACATCTGTTATCTCTCTATGGAGGCTATTGTGATATATACTAGGGCCACCATATAAGAAATTTGCAAAATCCCCTGCCTAACTAGTTTATTACACTACAGCACAAAGGTGTATATCGCATTGGATGACATCAGCAGGATTGGCAAAGTAGACAGTGACACACACACAAAACATTCACAACCGACATGTGTGGGTATAGAACCCCTAACCAAGGTCCATATCATACTAAAGCATGGAGCTATTATGGGACACACCACATGGATTACCAGAAAACTCCTTCCCCAAAGGTATATTTCACAATGAATGACATCAGCAGGATTGCCAAAGTAGGGCATTTGAAATGTACTGAGTGTGACTAGCCTAGAATGCATTGCTCACTACACAGACATTGGAACACGCACAAAACATGAAAAACTGCCATGGGTGGGTATAGAACCCTACCAGAGTTCGATATCACACTACAGCAGTATGCAGTTATAGGATGTGCTATGGAGATTATTGGGCTACACCTTTTCCAGAGGTGTATTTCTAGGTGGATGACATCAGCAGCCTTGCCTGTGATGAGCATTTGAATTGTAGGGAGTGTGACTACCCTAAGAAGCATTGCTCTCTCCACAGACAGAATCAGACACACACATACTTGCCATGTCTGGGATTAAAACAGCTACCTAACTAACTTATCACACTACAGCAGTACACAGTTACAGGACGTGCTACAGAGATTATTGAGCTACAGCTTCACAGAGGTGTATTTCTAGGTGGATGACATCAGCAGCCTTGTCAATGATGAGCATTTGAATTGTAGGGAGCGTGACTACCTTAAAAAGCATTGCTCTCTACACAGACAGACACACACATAAACACACACCCACAGAGTTGCCAAGTCTGGGAATTGAACTCCTACCTAACTATTTTATCACACTACAGCAGTATGAAATTATGGTATGCACCACAGAGATTACTGGGCTACAACTCTCCCAAGGGTGTATTTCGCAGTGGATAACCTCAGCAGGCTTGTCATAGTAGGACTATGGGGAGGGCAGTGTGTGTGCATGGGCCATAACCCATTCATCTAGAGGTTGACACACCACATGCGGGCACGCACAGGGTCATATTTCACAGGTACGTGTATACTGCTGCTAGATGACTACTTCCTTATACAGTCATGTTTCAATGCTGGCACGTGCACCAATAGTCTGTAATGCTGACAGATATTGGTGGTTACTATCTGCAGTGAGTGACATTTGAACCTTATGTGTTTGGGGCCCTTTGGCTGTGTGCTGAGTGGGACAGGCCTGGATGGCTCCTTGTCACAGTCACCCTCTTCCACACATCTATGTACATCTACCTTTGGCTTATTATAGTGTGTTGTCCTTACATATATATTTGTATTCCTATCCACTGTGTATGCAAGGCATGCGTGGGGCATACAGATGAGTGTCTACACTAATAACTGCAACTGCCAGATATGTCTGGTCCACTGGTGTTTGCAGACATGGCCTTCATGTGTTTATGTGTGTGAGCATACCCAGTATGGCCTTCTGTATTTAATGTGTGGATCAAGTCCAGGTAGTTTGTACTGCAGGGTTGACCTTGGTGTTGTACACCGACAGGTGGCATGCTGTTTCTTCAGGGTATCCAACAAACATTTGGCATTGACTGCTCATACATTTCTGCCTAGGATGGGGGGGGGCTCAGCCAAATATTTCTACATTTCTACACAGGATGGGGGGTACACCTGACTATTATTACATTACTACATAGGGGGGCACACCTTTCTATTTCTACATTTCTACACAGGGTTGGGGGGGCACACATGACTGTTATTACATTCCTACGTAGGGTGGGGAGCTCATCTGACTATTTCTACATTTATACACAGGGTTGGGGGCACATCTGACTGTTTTTACATTGCTACGTAGGGTGGGGGGGGCTCACCTGACTATTTCTACATTTCTACACAGGATGGGGGGGGCACACCTGACTGTTATTACATTACTACACAGGAGGGCACACCTGTCTATTTCTACATTTCTACACAGGGTTGAGGGGGCACACCTGACTGTTATTACATTACTATGTAGGATGTGAGGGGCACACGTGACACTTGTAGACATTTGCTATGACTGTACTGGTATGTCAGGTACTCCATTTCATTCTGTATTGTTAACTATCATGCTGACTAGAGACATACCAGTGTACTACAGATCGTGGCTTTGGTTGCCCTACATATTATTGTCTGACTTCCTACCCTTCAAAACTAACATCCCACTGCCTGCCCTGCTGTAGTCTGTCTGTGCAGGCCTGGGGGGGAGGTTAACCATACATCATTCAGCGGCCATAGCACAGCCTCTGTTTGGGTATGTCTACACCTGTCCTGCTGGCTGAGACTGTTTTTGGGTATGTGAACCGCCCTGACTGGCATGTATGGGTCATATGGACACACGTCGCTCAGCACATTTCCTGCAGTGGGTTTTGTCATCCTGTGTAGTACTGGCTACTATGGTGACTCCAGTATGTGTTACAGATGTCATGGTGCCACTATGGGTGTCTACTGCCTGCTGCCATAACATTCAGCCATCCAATTCCCTTGCATGCTCACATCCATACCATAGATACAGGTAACTACACATTCTACTTCATTTGGCATTGGTAGGTTGATTGACTTGCCTTGAGGGTGTGCCAGACTTGCAGATGGTACTGGAGGGCTGCCTATGTTGGATGCACATAGTACACTCCCTATACATGGCTGAGCACAGGTAGTGTCTATGTTTGGCATCCCTTTTACTGTATGTGCGAGTCAGAGACAGGTGTCATTCCCTGGGTCCCTTCCTTGTCAGTGTATGTGCTATGCATTGTCTCCTTGCCACAGCCGTGGCATACTGGACATGCCTACATCTGCCTACTGAGGCAGGCTCAGGTTGTTCCTCCTCCAAGTCACTCTGTGCCTGTGCAGGCCTTGGCATTGGTGGGGGGCTGTGTGGCCCTGCCCCATGCTGTTCCTGCTGCAGCTTTTTCCGCAGGATCATATTGTGTAGCATAGCACATACCATAACAATTTGGATACATGTAGCTGGTGAGTACTGCAAGGCTCCACCGGATGTGTCCAGACACTGGAACTGTGACCTGAGCATCCCAAAAACATGCTCTATTATAAGTCTGGTCTGTGCATATGTCTCATTATGGCATTCTTGTTCGGGTGTGCATGCATTTCTAATGGGTGTCATCAGCCATGGCTCCAGTGTGTAACCAGCATCCCACACTAGGTGACTGTAGGGGATGTCCCCATTGGCAAATCTCTGGTACAGCTGCATCAGATGCCATATGTGGGAATTGTCATAGCTTCCAGGACAGCCAACACACACATTCATTATAATGCCCTGGGCATCAGCATCACATACGACCTGACAGTTGATGGAGGGGATGCCCCTGCAGTTGATGTAGACCCTACCCTGATCACTGGGTGGTGCTTTGATGTATATGTGTGTGCAGTCTATAGCACCCACTACCTCAGGGTATTCTGCTATTTGGTGGAAGAGACACATATTGCTGGTCTACACCTCACGAGTGTTGAGGAAGTATATGTGCTCAGTGGCATGTGCTGACATGGCATCCAGGAACTGGTGGAATACTCTGGATGCTGATGCTTGTAAGATCCCCATGATAGTATTTTTAGGCCTACACATACCTTGGTATCCACTGGGATGGGTTCCCCTCGGTCAGGTTGGTGTGTCAGGTGTGGCTGGCTCAGCTCAACAATTTGCTGTAGGAGCTCTCTGTCCACCCTATAGCGCTCCACTATCTCCAGCTCATGTAGCCGCTGGTAGGTTACCCTGGGTCTGTACACTCTTCTCCATCTCCTCACTGTGGGTTGATCGGCAGCATTCACATCCTCACCACCCTCAGCCTCTTGCATATGTTGTTCCATGTTGCCTGCTGCAGCCCTTCTCATATTGTAGGTTTGTTTGTTAAAATTTCCCCACTTGCATACACCAATGGTGTAGAGTGTGGGAAAAACCAGAGGGAAGGTGTTTGCTTAGTTTATAGTGGTGTTCTGGGCTGGGCTGGGCTGGTCTGCTGCCTGTGTAATTGGCTGATTCTGATACATTCCACCTGCCAGCTAAGCTAGCGCTCCTTGATTTCCTTCCTACTGCTGTTTTCCCTTCCCATTGCTTTCCTGTTTAAGCCCGTGTGCACGCTGTGCAGAGTGCTCAAATGTGCACACTGCTGCTTTTTCCTGGTTTAACCTCTTCTTTCTTCCTTTAAAACCCAGTGTGTGGCACACACACCCTCTTAGGCTTTATAAAGAGTGCTAAGCAAGTTTAGACACACCTCCTAGCTTAGCTGTGTTAAGCTAGGAGCAAACCCAAGCCACAGGGCTCCAATCCGCTTACAGTATGCCTGATACCCCCTCCCCATGATGTCACCTAACTCTTAGGCTTGCACCAAGCTATTTCTACTCTTATACTGTTGGGACCTGACTCACATGCTGGGGAAAACTGGGATTCACTATCCTTCCCCTCATTTGCATAGGATTGCCTGCTAATGCATAGTTACATGTCTCACACTGAGCCTCCTCCCTTAGCAACCACTGCTCACTGCCCAGGTTGTCTTCTGCTGCCATTTACTTGCATGGCAGAATAGTGATTTTAGTTAGACTGCTTATTTTAGGTTTATTTTATTATTTTCCCCCCGATCTCGTTTGCGCGCTGCTGCCCTATGCTTAAACAGCTGAGATCAGCTAAAAAAAATAAAAGTTGATTTTTGTATTTTTTTTAATGTTTGCAATGCCAATGGCCTTATACTTGGCCATTGGTATGCTTACTATATGATATGCAGCCTTTATTTGGAGCTGTCATAGCTCAGTTTTGGATTTTGCAGAAATGTACTCGGTTACTAACTGAGTACATTTCTGCAGATAGCACTAGTCCTGCATGGACTGTTGCAAGCTTTATGGATTGCAAAATCACCTCATTTACATAGATTTCTCCTGCAAATAGAGTGATTTACATAGCAGGGCTTAGTCCGTGCAGGATTAGTGCAGGAGTGCTTGTGCACGCCCCTGCAGGCTGTTCCTGGATCGCACAGCAGTCATATCGCCTGCTTAAGCTCCTGCACCGATCTTGTACTCTGTGCAAGCTATTGAGAATCTGGGGGTGAATCTATGATTTCTAAAGACCATAAGAATAATCACAACTTGATGTGTAGATTGCAGACTTATCGTAAAAAACAAGATGTTCAAATTAAGAATGTTAAAATTAAATAAAAAAAGGTCAGTGGGACAGTATGGATGTTCAGAAAAAGAAGACTTTAAATCGTCTAAGGGTTTGAAAGGGTCTGTTCTGAAGATAATAGCCTAACTATTTGTACCAGAATTTCATGTACAAATCCTGAAGAAAAAAATCCTCCTAGTAACTGAATATCCTGTAAAGTCTGATGGCAGCCAGTCAGTTTACTTATGACAATAATTCCGGCTGCTACTAGTGTAAATTTACACTTCTAAAACCATTTTCAGTGGTCATTGAGCTTTCTCTTTTCCCCATAGTTGTGTGTCAATGGAGTTAGAATATATAAGTTGGGGGTGTCTGGGGTGCAGGAGGCTCTTCCCTTGGAAGGCTGATTGCTATCAGTGAATCAGCCTTTTTGTATAGAGTGCAGTCACCCATAAACTGAAGCTGACTAATGTTATCTTACAAATATGTAGTAGCAGAGTGCTCTTTCAATGGTCCCTTTAGACTTTAATGAGCATTGTCAACTTATACCTTTCTTGGGTATGACTGAACAATTTGGCTAAAGTAATCATTTGTAGGCAAATTCTTTTTTTTACATTGACAAAAAATGAGACTATATTTTAACAACTATTAGCTTCAGCTAGTAGATTTGTCACCAGCTATGTAGCATAGATAGAAAAAGCCCTAATTATGACCCAGATGACTTGGGTTCAGATAATAGCCAAGATACTGCAAGATGTTTGTGAGGAGAAATATGGGCATGACAAGGCAATAGCTGCTCATTTATGTCAGATAGATGGGTGAAGGCACACATATCTCGGTGCACTTTCCATTTGCAGACTGGATATCTCATGGAAGTGCTTGTTTCAAAGACAGGCAGGACTTTCTAAGGTGCTATGTCACTCAGGAAAGTAGGAACATACCTTCACCAATGCTGATTGTACACTGAATTCTATGACTGTTATGGATGCATGCAGTAGGAACTTACATTTACCTCAAAACCTCTTAGTGCAAGAAATCTGGACAGACCCAACAATATCTGAGGATGAGAAGGGAGAAGTGTAAGAAGGGAAAACATTTAGTGTTTTATACAATATTCTGTCTTCAGAAGCAGAATCCATATTGTCTCAAGATGAGTCCTGATAGCTTAGATCTGTGCTGAAATCTTTTTACTTCCTAGTGCCAATGTGAATAGTGCCAACGAGAATAGACTCAACATGTAAAATTGGAACTTGTACCTAATAAGGAAAGGCACAGATAAAAGGTCTGCAAATTCTTTAGTTAGCAAAACAACATATAGCTGTTTAGTTTTAATTAGTTTTAATTGGTCAGTGGCTAGAGTCAGGTAGATAATGAAAACATTTGCTCAGAAGATTTTACAATATAAAAATGATTACAGTTGCTTTGTTTGGGGAGAAAATACCTTGATTGCTTAGTCTCCCATCTATGTGTATTAAAGGAAACCGTTCTACTCTGCTGAACTGCATTGTCTAAAGTTATTTTAACCATAACAGTTTGGTGCTGTGAAGTCTTGGATTTTGAGACATCTGTGAATTTCTGTAGCAGAAATCATTGTTTCGGCCAATATTTGACAGGGTTTCTCTCAGGTACATTTCTGGTGTTTTGGTGATTTATTTCCATATCATATAAGAAGGGCAACATTTAAATCTACATTCTTTGTACTATTTCTGGTGTTTTGGCTCACAGCTGCATATGCCCACCTTCAGCAGAGTTGGAAGTCTCTATAAGTAAGTTTTCTTACATTCTTTTTAGTTAATTAGAAATTAATGTATAACAGTGGGTTAATGTATAACAGTGGGTCCTTGTATGAGAGTGAACTACATATATACTTGAATGAGAGCAGGTTATATTATACATTTGCACGAGAATGGATGTATATATATATATATATATATATATATATATATATATATATATATATATATATATATATATATATATATATATATATATATGTGTGTGTGTGTGTGTGTGTGTGTGTATATATATATATATATATATATATATATATATATATATATATATATATATGTACATATATAGGATCATAGTATCATAGGAAGTTACTAGGCTACTAGGCTATTGGCCCTAAAGCTCTTACAAGTCTAGCCAAGAATTTAGCCCATGTTCTGACAATTCAGCACCCGATGACCCTGTCCAGCAGGGACACAGGTAGAATCCCAGGGGTATATTTTTTGTTCCCCATCCAGTTATCCAGGTTGTGCTTAAAAAGCGTTAATGAGGTACTCTGATGTGGAGAGGGACTAGTCCACAGAAGGGGTAGTGTCTGGGACACAAATCTGTCATGCCAACATGTCCTATTGATGTCACAGACCAGGTTGAGGTCACACGTGTGGGTTAGTTGAGTGGAGCTTGACTTGTGGATATGCAGCAGTCTCATCAAGGTGGGGTCTGAGATTGCTTTGTATGCCAGACAGAGGTCACCTCTGAGGAGTCTGTAAGAGACTGAATAGAATATATATGAAACTTTGAAATTGTAATAAAAAAACCCACCCCTGCTACATTTCAGTAAGTGGTCCCTTATTCTTAGTGATGAGTTTAGATAACAGACTATAGAATAGAAGAGTTTAGCAAATGGCATGTATCTTGGCTGGTCACCTATGATACATATAGATAGATACTTGCCAAACAGGGGCAGCTAATTTACTCTCTAGTCTCTTTCTTAATAGACACATTTTTGGATTGATCATTACGCTTGAAAGCATATTTCCCTTGGAATATTCTAGGCATTATGGACATAGAAGGCAACTTTAACAGCCATTTGCTTTTAATCTCCTTGCTATTCAAATAAATGCATTTGTATATTGATATAAATCAGGTACAGCTGAAAGAAATTTACATTATGATCATATGAGTTGCCGTATTCACTGTAATTAAAATCAGTGTCAGTAACTATTGCATAAGAAGGTAAAGTCTAGAACATTAAATGAATAGATGGAATTATTGAAGAACATACCATTGTATTCAATAAATGTTCCTACATCCTGTACAGTCTCTCTGGAGGTAATAGTATGGAGTAGGGGTGTCAGCATTGTGCCTCATATATGTGCTTCACTTTTTCTGTAGACCAAAATGCAAATCTATTAGTTAGGCAGGAGCGGCCCGTGCTATTGGGCTGCAGCCCCCCAGCTGTAAAATAAGAAAGAAAGTAAAATAAAATACAAATACGCACTAGCTTTTCCGATATCCAGACTGCTGCTGAGATTGTCTGGAACATACGCAGACTGTCTCAGCAGCAGTCCGGATTAAGAAGCATTCAAGTGCAGAGATCCCAGAAGTCTATACAGCTGTAACTGCATAGACTGCAATGTCAGCAGGCTGGGAGTCTTGTCAGGGAAGGACATCTTGCGGGCTTAACGAACAAAGCTGTGGAAGGATTTATTTAGTACTGCTCTAACAAATGAAGCTGTGGAAGGATTTATTTAGAGCTGCAACAAATGGACATGTCCCAGGTAGTGTGTGTGTGTGTGAAATGCCCCAGGTGCTACATGGTGGCGGGTAGAGAACAAGGCTTGAACCCTGTACCTTGGGACCAGGTGGCAAGAGCCTGAATTCCCTACCCACCACCATTTGTAAAAATGTTGCAAATTTTTCCCTCATATTTGTTCTGTTCCTCATAAAATCTGTGGTTTCTGTATTTTTGTGTCATTGCAAAGCCAGTAGTGCATTGGTGCAGTGGTAGCATTGTTGCCTGACAGCTACATGTTTTCTGGTTTGATTCTTGGCTGGGGTGTCTTACCTTCTGTGTGGAGTCTGTATGCCCTCACTGTTTTTGTTTCCTCTAGTGTCATCCCATCTTACAAAGTCATGTGTCTGTCTGGAGTGTTTCTCCCTGGGCCTCTGCTAAAAATTAGCTTTTGTTCCAAGTCAAACTTTTCTGGTTAACAAATGTTAAAAATGACACGCATTTGAATATCAGACTTCATATTCTTCAGAAAGTGCATGGTAACACAAAAGCTTTTATTCTAGCAATTGTCTAAGTGTATAAGATGGATATTTGAAATTTGTCCCTATTTTTGGGACTGTATTCCCCCATTATTGGCTTCATCCAGGTTTTGTGTTAAGGTTGAGAGCTATGGTTTGTTTGTGTCTTTTGGCTTTTCCCGGTTAGGGGTCACCACAATGGAACTCTGGTCCGCTAATGATTGGCAGTTGATTTTTACGCACCGGCTTGCCAGGCCTGACACACAACCTTTAACGAAGGTACACCCATTCACGCATGTCTCCATGCAGAAGATGCTCTAGCTGAGAATCGAACCGGACAGCGTCTTACTGTGAGGCGACAAAGCTACTGCAGCACCACCACCACGGTATAAGGTTGAGAGTTATGGTAAGAACTGAATTCACTGAATATGTTTTGGGGCTATATTCCCCCATTACTGGCTTTGTCTGGGTGTTTTTTACTAAGAGGTTGAGAGCTATGGTGAGAACTGAATTCACTGAATGTTTGAGGGCTGTATTCACCCATTATTGGCTTTGTTCAGATGTTTTGTGCTAAGAGGTTGACAGCTGTGCTATGGTGAGAACTGAATTCACTAAATGGTAGCCATTTAAGTTTCCATCTTCCTCTTTCACAAAACAGCTGATTTGGCATAGTGGTATGTTGCTCTGACTATTTTGCACAGGGTCATGGGTTTAAGGCTTGGCAGTAAAATGTATGGTGGTAGCACAGCATTTTATTCTAACAACTTTCCAACATTATACAAGCAATGTTTAAAATGTGTCCCTGGTTTTTGGGCTTTTGTCCCCCCCCCCCATAATAAACATAGGCTTTTTCTAGATTTCCTTGTGCTGCAAAGTTCAGAGATACAATTGTGTGAGTAGATTTTACAAGGAGCTGAAAGCTGCAGGGGAGCGAAAGTTTAGTGCTGCTTATGCTGAATCTGCTTGCAATGTTAATAGCACAACAGGTAATATACTTGCTTTTGATGCAGAAGGCTGTGGGTTCTACTCCCACAGTAGATAGATGCATTGCTGATACTATACTGTGTTGCAAAATGGGTGGATGCGAAGATACCTAGTAACTATGAACCTGTTTTCAGTTTGACATCAATTCCCTATTACAATATTGCTAGCTTATCATTTTTTTTAGTGTAAGATAGGCAATTTATTCCTCAAGGGTAACGGGCGCTTTATTTGTAGATGAAACAATGAAATACAAAGTTGTTTGCTAGCAGCAACCTCTTCATTAGTTACAGATCTCTTTAATGTGGAATTATTTAGATGACTTTTACTTCTTCAGAGATTGTGCATATGAACTGATACTGGTGGACTGTAGAGGTTTGAGTAGACTTTTATGATGGAAATGTTCTGAATTGGGCAGTTTTGTCATTACTGGTGCATGCATTTTGTTTCATTGTTTACTGGAAAATTTTCAAAACAATACATTTAAAACACCCTCTAAAACTGTACTGTATTGTACAAGGAATATAATTTAATACAATCAGGAAGGTGTATGAAAGAGCATGTGTATGTTTCGTGTGCAAGGGGCCTGTGATTTGAAAACAGCCCAAACCCAAAGTTAATCTGCCACTGGCAAAATGTATTTTCTTTGAATGTGGGTTTTAGTGATGTTTCAGTGATTGTGAGTTTTCAAGGGCAGAGAAGTTTTAATGCTGTCTGTTCTCATTGTGAGGCTGCATTGCTTTGTTTAGCAGATATGAAATCTATTCGTGTTTGCACTGTAAAATGCAAAATAAAACTTTTAAATGAAGTCCAAATCATCGCAGAAGTAAAGCAGTAAGCACATTAGTGTTTATGGTAAATGGGGTGAAATAGCCAAGTAATGGTTCATTGGAATGGCTGTAGGGGGGAAGCTCCATTCGACCATGATTTTGTAAGGGGGGAAGGGCAGCAAACTCAAAGACAGCCCCGGCTGAACTATACCTCTCAACTGTCCAGATTTTTGCAGAATGAATAGATTTTTGCTTCTTATTTTTTTATTTGTTCCTTATAAAATTTGTGGTTTTCTGTCAAATCATTTAGGAATGAAGTCACTAAATAATGACAGACACTGTGTTTCAGACTTCATAACCTTCAGAAAAATGCATACTAAAGTAAGACCTGTTATTCGACCAACTATCTCAGTTTATACAAGAGCAATTTTTAGTACTATTTATATGTACCCCCATATATTTGGCCTTGTCCAGATTTCCTGCATTAACAGGTTGAGAGGTACATGCAAATAAATTGCTTTATAGAATTAGGCATATCCAAACCTCTCAACTGTCCCTGTTTTGGCTCAAAATGTTGCTCTTCCCCTAATAATCCCTCCGCAAATTGGCAATTTTGGAAGAAAACATGGAGGGTTTACAATTAATAAGTAACTGTAATAATCAGTTATAGATTACTTTTATTTCAGAAATGCATGTAGATTATTTTATTTTGTCAGCTGCTCAAGTTAGCAGTACTAATATTAAAAAGTGTCCCTTCTTTGACAGGTTCCCAGCTGTATTGTATGCCTATTTTATCTTTTTGAATCACATTTTTGGTCAATTTTTCATAAAATTGTGTTTTTTGGCAAATTAGTGGCAAATCATTAAAGACTGAAGTTAGAAAATAATGACAGACATTTCAGTTTCAGATTTCATACCTTTCAGAAAATTCATATTAATACAAGACCTACTATTCTATTATCTTTCTAAGTTTATAAGAGCAATATTTAAAAATTTTCCTTATTTTTGGGCCTTTGTCCCACTTGTATGTATGGCTTTGTCCAGATTTCTTGCTCTGAGGTTGAGAGGTATGGCAAATGTGTCAGGGCCATCGCACTCAGCCAGAGACATTTCAAATTGTGATATACTTGTTGCACCCCACTTCCCCATGTAGTGACTCTGGATGCGTCCAAGCAAGGCAAGGAGCAGTTATGCAGTGTAAATGTGCAGACTATCTCCCCATCCAAGGTAGACACAAGTACTACAATGGCTTTTCATCGGTCCTTGATTTTGCAGAATGTTCTGGTTTCTGTCATATTTTTATACTGTTGATTTATGCTTATTATTATTCAGAAAGTGCCTGTTGCTCTGTGTTTAAGTAGCAGTGCTTTAATGACCATCTGTTAAGCTTGTCTGAGATTATAAGATGCAAGTAAGTTTTAATAAGCGTACTGTTAAAGAATTGCCAACATTGAAAGCCTTTCTGTTGTTGCCATGCAGAGAATACTTACATAACTAGATAACATATAAGCCTTGGGTATTGAAATGCATATGACAGTATTTGTAATAAAGGACAGAATTACATTATTTTAAGAGCTCATTACAGGCTTTACCTGCAAACTAAACAGAATGCCAATCTATCATGTGTGGTCCATATCCTGTGCAGTAATCCTTTAAGCAATGTATGTTGAGCTTGTTTCCTGTTTGCCATTCATTTTTTATTTTGATCATGCTTTCCGCATGAAACAAGTAGATAGTTGTTGTCAGGCAGCAGGTTTTTTTGGATAAGAAACATTTTTACAAGTGGGGGTATCACAGCGATTGCTACTTTCAGCATGTTACTTGGTACTTTAATAAAGCTGAATATAAATTATAATTCAAACTGGAGTACAAGGAGAAGTGGTTTGAGTTGAGTGCTGCTTGTTTTTCTCATACTTGATTTTGACTAGCATTCCAGTAATGTATTTAAAAAGTAATTTATTTTTTCATGCCTCACAACCTTTTTGTTTCCATCTAGATATTAAGTAAACTGTCATGCAGCCAATGAATTGAAATATGTTTTTTCTTCTACACTTCATTTTGTCTTGATTGGACTCTCATAATGATGGTTTGGCACCCAAGGCAGAGTATTTAATTAAAGTTACAGTTTTTGTGATTTTGAGCATAGCTCCTCCCTTTTCTAGTTGGCCACACCAATTCCCATTGACCCCACCCATTCAGCTGTCTCCTGCAGCCCCCCTTTGATTTGAAGTCACCAGCCGCCACTGTAGTTAGGGTTCTTACATTAGTTAGATATTAGTTTGATTGCTTTTGTTTACTGTCTATGAAGTTAAAGGGATTTCAGGATCAAGCCCTAGGGTGGGTCAGGTGCCTTTTTCATGTCAATAACATTGTTGTTTATGTGGTGCCTAGATTTGTTTATGATGTTTTTTTTTTTTTTTTTAATAAATCCCACTGGATTATGAATCTTTTTTTTTTTTGTATTGGAAGTGGGTCAGGTAGAACTATTTGTATTTCCTTTTAAGATAAGAAATATTCTAGGAAGATAACAGAATTAACACATTCTTCCTGGAATTTACATGTCATCCAGGTAGCTTCCAAAATATAACTTTTTGGAACCGTTTGCATAATATGAGAACTAGCATTTGATTATTTCAAGAAATTCACAAGTGCGGTTTACAACCTAATACTTTTGAAAAGAACTAGACCCCCATATATGTGTGTCATGCACTACAGTTTACATCTGTGAAGTGACACTCTAGGTTAAGATAAAAACTTCTCTTTACACACTTTGCAAGCTCAGTGACATTCAAAGAAGGTCTGTGTTGTCAGGGTGTAAGTATTCTCTTAGTTCTCTACCTGTTCATAGTCTCAATAGATGATCTCTGCCAGGATAATGTTATTTTTCCTTCAATTGTCTCAAATTCTAGATGGTTAATACTCATGGGATTATACTGCACAGTGACTGGAATGTAACACTTAGCTCTGCATATGATAAACAGGGATCTTTCTCTCTTTTTGTAAACAACTTTATTGAATTATTACTGGTGACATAGGCACATTTGCATTTACATAAAACTAATCAAACTGTATTAACAAGTTAAAATTAACAAACATTATTCTTCACATATATTGATATATCATATAACTTAAGCAACATTACATAAATTATTCAATTCCTGCCCCTTTTTTAAACAAGAAACATCTTTATTAAGCCATCACTTATGACATAAGCAGTCATACATTTATATAAATGAAAACAAGCCACACTGACGCAATCCTAATTGCAAGCATTTTACATCACAACCCATACTGACACTCTCCCAGTTGCAAACATTATACATCACTTATAATCTACTCAATCATTTTCAAGTCAAGCATTACACAGCTCATTTAAGTCCTGCCTTCTTTTAAACCTCATTCCTCCCCTGTATGTATTGTTCCCACAATTTCCATTTTTCATAGGTAGCTTGCTCCAACCATTTTCTACAGATCTCATTTCAGCTTGTTTTATCTCTGCTACTATATTCACTACTTCTAACATAGTTGGTTTAGATTTTGATTTCCCTTTTCTAGTAATTGCTTTTTGGAAGCCACCATAATTAGAGACAGCAAGGCCTTACCATGCCTAGGCAATTCTGATTCTGTGTCATAACTCAGCAAAATCATCTCCCTTGTCACACCAATCTGCCTACCCAGCATCTCCAATAGTGCATCCCACAGGGCATCCTTAAAGTCTGCCAGCTCACTGCATCCCCAGAAAATATGTTCTCAATTACCACTTTCTTCCCCATCATACCTCCAACATTTGCTATCTCCCTGAGAAACATTCCCTGGAGTTTACTCGGGGTATAAAAATATGTATGCAAACATTTCCAAGCAAAATTCCCAAATCTTCTGGATTTTGTTGCATATTTGGGAGACATACCTATATTGTACCATTGTTTCTTTGTGAATTACTTATCCAGTCTCTCTTCCCTATCCTTTCCAACCTCCTCTGATTGATTGTTATAGTTATCATGCAATATTTTATATGCTGTGATAATTATTCATTTTTAGTGGCAACTTCTTTTCTAGATTCTACTAAAAACTCTAAAGACTTGTAGATATTAGATGACACTATACAAAAATATAGTTTCACTGACCTCTGAAATGTTATCATCCCTATAGTAGTAGAGATATTATTCTTTTTTTTTCCAATGTATTATAAAATCTGGTCAAGAATATATCTTTTTCTTGATATTGATTTTTTTTAATGGATACCAGCTCACATATAACTTTCAGTTGAGACTTTTATCTGATCTTTCATTGGTTCTTCTAGAAATGACTGGCCTTCAGTCATTTTGCTAGACAACAAGGTGATTTATTTCCATATGATATAAGATGGGCAACATTTAAATCTACATTCTTTGGACTATCACTTAATAAAACCTCCTTTATTCAATGACAAAAAAAAAAAACAATTCAGATTGATTAAAACATTGAGGAATACATACACAAGGTCAAGACTAAACTTCAATTGAATTTTTTCAAGATAAATTCATTAAACTATTCAATAAAAAAATAATTAAACTCACTATATGCACCAAATATTTCATTATTTGAATCTAAGATTTAGGCAAAGTATACAGAATGGGCCTGAGTTCCAGTGAAATTTTATTCAAGTTTACTGAGTTGAAGTCATGTTTTTAAAAATATTCTTGTGTAAGTCAGTGGCTCATTTGATATACAGTCAGACAGCATATTAAAAGCATTTTAATATATGTAAAATAAAATAAATGCTTCAACAAAATAATGTATCACTTCAAATGACATTGTCAACTAATTTAATGCAATTCTCTTTATGTAATGTTCCTGATTGCTATATTCATAAGTTCATAAGTTGTACACCAGCTTTAAGGTTTATGGCCATGTAGTAATGTAGACTGTTAAAGATTTCTTGATCGAACACATTGTCCCCAGTCCACAAATCTAGTTGCCTCTTAAAGGAGTCTAAGCGTCTACTGGTTCTATGAAGTGCTAATTTATTCCATAATATCACAAATATTTACATTCTGTAAGAGAGGTGTAATTGTATCCTCATAATATGTAAATCAAACATCATAACCTGATGTCTCTGTGTTAAACATTTTATGCCCTAGACACCTTGTACACTAGAGTCTTGAAAGAGTTTGCAGGAAAGTATTAAACTGTCATGGGTGTAACAGTAATGAATAGTAAATAAATTGAGGTATTTGCATTTATTATTGTAAGTATAATCTTTGTGAAGTAAAATTTTGTTGATGAATTTTGTTTGTATTCTCCCAAGATAATTCATTTGATCTGCATTGTATATAAAATGTTATTGTACTCATAGGTTAACAAATTAGACCTTTTATATAGTAGCATAAGACAAATTTAATTTCTTGTGTTAAGATTTTTTATAATTGGGTATCTTTATAATTTGTCAAATGAACAAGTTTATCAAAAGAAATAGTGGTAATGGTTATTCTCAGGTCTGTATATTGGATTACCTTCTTTAGTGGATGTTCTAATAGGGTCACAGGTGAGTGAAATGCAGCCTTTCCAAAACGTTTAATGCAAACTTTTCCCGGGGGTGATTATTTGCACTAGTAGAAAACTTGAAATGGGTATATCACTGGATCTGGGCAATATTGATGGTGCTTTCTATAAAAACTGAAATCACATGCTTTGCTGCCACTGTTGAAATATTATAGCTAAAGTAAACACAATAGCATTAGTAACAATTATATAGAGCAATATTAAGCACTTTTTATTTTCAAACCAAATTCTGATCCATTGTTGATAAAAATCTACTGACCTACTTTTCTGATTAACCTTAACATAAATATATACTCATTGCTTCTGACTCATAAGATTTGCCATTAGGCAAATAGTATTACCCCCCCCACCTTTAAATTACATCTCCTAGAGTTGCATAAGACACATGTTAATAATTGTATGCTTGTATTAATCCCGTTTTAGAATGTCCACCCCATTAAACAGCAAGCTATGTTTATTTCAACCACAATTAAAGCTTTTGCCATATTTGTGTTCCATCTTTATTCAAAGTGATCAACAAATTTCAGTTCCCTAGAAATGTTATTCATTATAGCTGAGTATTTTTCAATTTAGTTTGTACCTGCATTGCCAATAATGGAAAACTTTCTCCTCCAATCAAAATCTTTACAGAAACTTGGCAGGGGTATCTTGTGTTGCTCTATCTATTTTTGAACCCATTTTCTGTAACATTATCCAGTATCCTTAATTGATGGGGATCATCTTTTCTAAATTTCCTCATTCACGGATGACATCCTTTTCTATTTCTAAAACCCTTCAAAATCCATTCCCATGTACTAAAGGCTGTAGAAAAATATAGCAAAGCATAATAATATAAATAAAACCTTGATGAGTCATATCTCTTTTCTTTGAATAAAAGAAATACATTGTAAATACACTTTATACAGACAATGCAAACATGTAATTATTTAGCTCAAATACCTCAGAAATTATAAATGAGTTATGTGCACATTCATCAGACTAAAACTTAACAGAATCACCAATAAGAATAAACTGTATCTAGGAAGATGGATAATTTTTAACTATACCTTGCTAGCAAAAGTATCCAGTATTAAAATGAATATTTTTCCAAAGATATTCTATTGTTTTAAAACATTTGTTACTTACATTCCAAATTAAATCTCCAAATTTGTTAACAAAGTGATTTCTTTAAGTTTATATGCAACATGAAAAAAATAGAGTAGGACTGAATAACCTTTCTAACTTGAATGTGAAGGGTTAATTTAAAATTATAAACACAATCTCAGGGCTGTGTATTTCTTCTTAACTCTAAGAAGTTCAAATATTCCCCAGAAAGAACTCTCCTGTGAATCCAGATACTGAGATTACACATATAAGAGTACTTTTTTGCAATAAAATGATGGAAACTTTTGGAAAACATCCCTCATTTATTAAACTTCTAATACCCATATTTCTAATCAGTTTACCTTTAAAATGTCGAAAAACACATTGTCAACTGTTCACAAACACAAACCAAAATGCCAAAAACATCACCTTGTGAACACTGAGATGTTCAAACCGGTCACTTTAAGAATGTTAACACTCAGGAATGTTGACTTTGACCAAAACTATCTGCATTTCTGTCTTTGTGCTAAGAACGTTTTGCAGGGGGGGAAGCCCCTCCTGCACCACCTGCTTCTTATATATACAAATTTTGATATCTCACTATGGTGAGGGAAAGGGTACATTTCCTGATCCCCACTATAGTGCGATCTCCACTCAAAATGCCAAATTCACAATAACGAATGCTAGTGTGCATTCACTGTTGTGATTTCAACATTTTGTTTTGTTAAATTGTACTTTTAAAAAGTTACTTTCACACGTGTGCATCGAACAGGTAAGCAATGACATTGTAAAGGTAAACCTTTCTAATCTAACGTAAAAATTAAGGGTTTTAAAGAGTTCCATCCCATCAAAAGCAAAAACGGCACAAATATTGTTATCAGTTTGTACAAGTTTGAAAACTCTCTTTGATAAAGGCAGCGTTCTTTATAATCTCTGAACAGTCAGTATGTTAATCTGGTTATCAGGCTTAGCTCATGCTTGTAACCTCAAATCCAATATTACTTAGTTGAACTTAATTAGAATTGCTTTAGTGTGTGTGTTTTTTTTTTTGGCATACATAATAATATCAGTTTGATCCATTCAAGGCTAGGATATCCTAAAAGAATCCTTTTACATAACTGTGTTTTTAATGCACATGATCATTTTTTTATATCCTTGAAGTATTAGATCACTGTACTAAAACTGGTGAACATTTACCCAGCTCAAGTGCTGATAAGGTCCACTGCCAAGATGTTGCCTTTTTCCAGATTTATTCCCTAGTAAGTAATTTATACTATTTTGTAATGCATATTTTATCACCACACATTAAATGTTATGGGCAAAAATTACTCACAATGCATCATGCATGGTGATAACATTTCAGATGATGTATTTCATTTTGTCCCGCCAATTAAGTCTGTTCAAGCAATTTGTTTTTTTTTTTTTACCTAGAAAACGTAAAGAGTGTAAAATTCTATATATGAGTTGTAAATGCTATTAATATCTTATAAGGGGTCCCATACCAAGTATTGCTGGTACAAGTAACCTGTTAATCTGCATTATTTCTGTCCAGGTGATTTTTTTATTGTAAAACATTGATTTAAGACAAAAAACATATCACTCAGAAATGTCATTCCTTCATAAAATCCTTTTTCTCATCTAAGAAATTTTCATAAAAATTCCTTTCCCTTGCCAAGAAGTTTCCATAACTATAGCGTAACCTGATCTGTAGTTACGATTACTGCATCCTTTAACTGATCTGCATTCATTTGCAACTGCATTTAGGTTCAGAAGCTACTGATACTGTACTACATCACCTGATGCTACAACTTAACAACCTTTGTGCCAGGGATGGATGTACATTAATCTGTTAACATGACAGGCATCTCCTGACAGGAACTTTTTAAGAAAATTTCTTTTTTACTAGGATATTTGGTCTATATCATGAACATGTATTTAAATGATGTAATTGCTATCCTGTATGCTACTAGCTCATTTCTTGTTTTTTTGTTTTTTTTGTTTGCCTTGGTGAGAGTCTTGGTGATGGTAAAGAGTGCTGTACAGATCAACCTTCCCTATGCCTGGTAGCAAGCAGCAACATATCCTGCAGGATTGCTTGACACGCTGAGAGATATAACCATCCCAGTCCATCCAAGGGTTTTCTCCTGTATACTATACCTAGTTCATGTTTGGAATGTGTCAGGAGTCATTCTCATTTGATGTCCAAACCACCTTAACTGATTCTTCATTACCCGCAGGAGCAGTTGCTGTACAGTAACATCCTTTTTTTTCAGCTATTCTTGCATGAAAAATAAACCAGTTTTACTTGTGAAGGATTTTAATTTCCTCTCTCATATCTGCACTCTCACCCTTTCAGACACTGTCCTATAGGCATCCCATTATATTTGGATGCCATAAGAGGTGGACGCACATGATCACAGTCTACTACAACTCTTTCATTGTTGCATCAATCCACTAGTTCATTTTACAGGTTTTTTGACTATCTTTTATAAACAATGCCCAAAGATCTGCATACTCTTATATTTGGGTAAGTATTGTCTTATTCTAACCATCTATCATCAGCCCTTTTTCCCCATTTTGCACATGAGATCAGGGTGTCACTTCAACAGTGACAATCATTGCGAGCCAAGGTTTACACCACCAGTGGTTAGCTTTGCCACAGTAATTCATCTGTACTACTCACTTGCAGACACACTAAAACATATGGCCAATTTAGAGTGTCCAATCCACCTACTGCATGCCTTTGGAATGTAAGAGCACCTGGAGGAAACCTGCACAACCACAGGGAGGACATGCAGACTCCGCACAGAAGGCACTCCAGCCGAGATTTGAACTGGACAACCTTTACTGTGAGGTAACAATGCTAACCACTGCACCACTGCAGTCTTTTCCAGAAGACTAACATGACCTCTGATTTGAAGGTACAAGTTTTCATGCTATATGCTTCAAAGATTTTATTTATTTATTTTATTTATTTATTTTATTTTACATTTGTTGACCGGGATAGTCCAACTGGACACATGTCCATTTTCAGCAGAGGCCCGGGGAGAAAAGCTCCAAATAGGACAAAAAGGTTACAATAATATATAACAAATAGCATACAGTTGTTGATTATACAGTTAATACACAAATGGGAAACAAGTACACTAGTATGTACAATAACAATTATAAAAAAGAAACAAGACCTTCATTTTGTTAGTTTCCTGTAGAGAGTAGTTAGCTTAATGCTTAAGAAGAAAGTAATATTCTTGTGGAAATGGATGGGGGAAAAATAGATTAGTCTGGATTAGAGCATTGGCAGAGCCAGTGGGATTTGAGGTGGTGGGAGAGGCCTTTCTTGAATGTATTTAGGGAGTTGGAAGTGGTGAGACTAGGTGGAAGAGAATTCCATCTTTGACCCACTGTGTTGGAAAACAGAGAGTCGCCTCCTGAGTTACAGGATTTGACTGTCTGAGCAAGTAATCTGTGTGATGATCTAAGGCTGTTTAGATTTGTGTAAGGGGTGATTAATCTACTCAGATCAGGGATGTTGTCCGGTTGAGAGAGTATTTTGTAAGCAATTATAAGTTGCTGCTGTATTAGGTTGGGTAATTCCATCCAGCCTAGGTTCTGAAGATTAGTACAGTGATGGGTTTTGTAGGGTAATCCAGTTACAAATCTGGCAATGTGATTATAACAGCAATATAGTTTGGACAGATCCGATTTGTTGGGGTTTGTAAGTATAGGGGAGGCATACAAGAGGGTGGATAGGAGGTGGGTGCGAGCAATAGCAACTTTTGCCATGGGAGTCAGAAAGGGTTTTATTCTGTAGAGGGAGCCCAGTTTCTTGTGAACAATCTTAATAGTCTGGCTGATGTGTACATCAAATCTGAGTTTGTAGTCTATGGTAACTCCTAGTAGCTTGGTGTGGGGGTCGGGGGAGATGATGGTTCCATTGTTGGATTGAATAAAAAAGGGAAAGGTTGGTGTTTTATGGGTAGGATGGAAGAGGAGCATTTTGGTTTTTTTTGGGTTAAGGATAAGTTGGCGTTCAGATAGCCATTTTTCTACTGCAGTGAAACAGTCTTGAGTTTTGGATAGTAGAGTAATTAGGGATGTATCTGAGCAAATTAATGTTGAGTCATCCGCGTATTGAATACATGTGGACTCTGGAATGACTTTGTTAAGATCGTTAATAAAGATGGAAAATAGGAGGGGGCCAAGTATGGATCCTTGGGGGACTCCTATGGTGTTTGGTAGGAGGTCTGAGAGCTTATTATGCCAGAGCACAGCTTGTTGCCTATCAGAAAGATAGGCATGAAACCAGTCAAGGGTTTTGTTATCCAGGTAGAGAGTTTTAAGGGTTTCATGCATGATTTTGTGGTTGACCATGTCAAAAGCTTTTGAAAGGTCCAAGAAGAGAGCTGAGGATATTTTTTTGTCATTCCGGTTAAGATTAATAGTGTTTGTGAATGAGAGGAGAGCAGTAGTAGTACTGTGTTTGGGCCTGAAGCCGTGTTGAGAGTTGGTTAGCAGATTGTTCTGAGTTAAGTGCTGGATGAGTTGTTTGTGAATACATTTTTCCATTATTTTTGCTAGTGGTGACAAAATGGCTATTGGCCTGTAATTTGAAAGGTCAGTGGATGGGCCACCTTTATGGAGAGGAATGACATGGGAGATTTTCCATATAGAGGGGATTTTGGATTCAATAATGGTGCGATTAATTAAGATAGAGATGGGATAGGCTATGATATCCGCAGCTTTTTGTAGGAAGTCAGCTGGAAGTAGGTCTGTGGCGAGGGTGGTTGGCTTTAGTTTTCTTAGTAAGGATCGAATGTACGCAGTAGGGACAGGTTGTAGATTGAAAATTGGGGAAGTCTTCAGGGTGGGACCTGTGGTTGGGGAGTGGGGAGCAGATTGTTGGTTGGCTAAGGATTTGATAACATCAATAAAAAAGGTGTTAAAGGATGTAGCGACTTCTTCTGGGTTTTTCATAGTTAGGTCTGCTGGTGTAGGTGTGGAGGACTTACCCGGATGAAGTAGTTTGTTTATTCCTGCCCAAAACTTTTGGGGGTTATTTTGGTTTTTATGTTGCAGTTGGAGATAGTAGTTCTTTTTGTCAGTTAAGATGTGTTTTTTTGTTTCATTTCTTAGTTGTTGGAAGTTGTAACGGTCTAGGGGTGTCTTGGTAGCACGCCATTTATTCCATGCTTTATTTCTGGATTTAATTTTGGATATAGAGTCTTTTGATAGCCATGGTGCTATTTGAGCTTTTATTTTGATTGAGCATTTGGGGGCATGTGAATCAAGTATATTTAGAAATGTGGAGTTAAAATTTGTTACTGCCTCTTCTAGCGGGAGGTGTTGGGTTGACCAGTTATAGGACTGCAGCTCATTTCGGAAGCTAGCAAGGTCAAAATGTTTGGTGCTCCTAACAGTCCTGAGGACTGGGAGTTTGGAGCTGCCTATTTTACATTTTACTATATAAGTGATGAGGTGATCGCTGAGTTCATTTGGAATGGTCCCAGATTCGTACGTTTCAGGATTATGGTTGGTGAGTATCCAGTCTAGGATGCTTTCTTTTTGTTTGTTGCTGCCTATTCTGGTAGGGGTGGTTATAATTTGTGAAAAACCATGGAGGTTAATATTAGTTGGGTCAGACTCTGACACACAAAGATTCCAGTTGATGTTGACATCTCCCAAGATTATGGTTTCTTGTGGGAGGTTATTGGTCAGCCAACTTAGAGTGTTTTCAAGAGTATCTGAGTTTTTCCCGGGGGGATATAGATCACAATAAGGTTAATACTTTTTTCTTTGTTTAGTTGTAGTTTTAGGGCTGTTAACTCTACGTTGGGCATTTGGGGTGGTTGAATGGGGTTTGGTATAACATTGAGTGTGCTTTTAAAGAGCACAGCAGTACCACCACCTCTTTTTTTGAGGTGGTCAGTCCTATATATGTTATAGCCAGGTGGCAGGATTTCATTGTCTTTGGTCTCTGGTTTGAGCCAGGTTTCTGTGAGGCACATAATGTCAGGGAGGTAGGTTGCTAAGAGGGCATGTAGGTTATGAATTTTGTTGTTTAGGCTTCTGATATTCAGGTGGCATATAAGAAGGGAGTCTGGAGGTCGCGGAACTAAGGATGTATTGTTTAAAGGGGCCTTTACTGGGGGGCCTGGATTTGGGTGTATGTCCCCATCTTTATTAATGTTTTTTCTAAGGTACTCTATAAGTTTCATAAGTTTTTTTAATAATTTATCTATGTTATTGGATTTGGGATAGCTTATGTTTGGTTTATATGAGTAGTGGTAATAAGTAAACGTTGTTTTGTTGATTAGGTGTCGAGTGGGGTGATTTGTATTGATCAGGGTTATAGGGGTAGTTGTTTGGCACTTTGGATAATGAAAACCTGAGTATGTCTGGTTCTCGTATATAGTTAGTATGTATAGTGTAATAATCACTGGTAGGGTGAGTGTTACAGATTTTAGGGCTGATATTGTGAACCGGGGTGTTAAGGATTTCATAATGTATAGTGATTGCCTGCAAGATAGGCTAGTGTGAATGGTTTGTTGTTGGTTAAGAGAGAGAGGGATGGAGAGAAGGATGTGAGGTAAGTGAAACCTAGGGGGGTGTGGAGAGAGGGGGAGGGCTAAGTGATTTGTGTGGCTAGGGATAATGGAGGGGTGTGGTTAGGTAAGTATAAATGTAGGACCACTGGGGGTGGGTGGGATATGGGGGCAGGGTGGGGCGTGGAGCGAGCCCGAGCGTAGCGAGGGCGAGCGGAGCGGGGTTAATCCCACTCCAGGCTGATCAAGTGGTTAGCTTCAGATCAAAGCCACCTGAGATCAAGAGGGCAGCAACATCTGGAAACAGCACAAATGCATCTTCAGTTCCCTAAGGTAGGCAGTCTCCAGGTTGTGGAGGAACTTTGATGTCCTGTTCATGAAAATCAAGAGCACAATGGGAGACAAGACATATTCTGCAATAACTAAGCGTATCAGTTTTAGCACCAAGAAAACTGACAGAAATATTTGCTTCCTAAATACAGTGAGCAAATAGTATACAATGGAGTCTTGGGAACCACACATATTCCTTCTCCGGGTCCTCAAAACACATGTACACCATACTGGTATATTTTGATAAACCTTAGCAATATTTACAGAATTGCAAGCAGTCACTCAATGCTGCATCAAAAGGATAGAACAATTAAAGTCTCATTTACAGCCCTTTAACATACTGTATGTTTTTTTCAAGCAGACTGAGGAACATTACCCCTCTATAATTTGAACGTATCTTCTTCTCCCCATTTTGAAATTGTGGAACACCACCACTGTTGGCTTATTCATGGGTACTGTTTCCATCTCTAATGAATCATTGAAATGATGCTATAGTCTTGAAACCCCAGCAATATCCAGGGCCTTCAGCATTACTGGCAAGAATTCATCTACTCCCACTTTAATGCCAACTCACAAGTGTTTGTTACATATGATTTGTCTACAAAACTGGAACCAATGCCACTGGTTACCTTTGGCACTGACTCCACAAAGCAGGTTATGCCCATTGTGTTAAGAAGATATTCAGTGGTCCTTATACGTTACAAAAATGTCTGTCCCTAGAAAACAGTTGCTCCACCCTTGCTAAGAAGAGCTATGGCAACACCTCTTTTCCTCTCCTTAGTCACCATATTTTAATTCAGTCTTTCTCAGTCTTTCTTGTCTTTCTCTGTTATCTACTTCTTCTTCCCCCAGGCCTTTGCTACAGTAACTACCATATCTGTTAACTTCCAATATAGTCAGTACTTGTCAGTCAAATTTGAAGACCTTATCTCTATTAGAATTATGTAAAAGGTATTTTCCTTTCTTCTGATGGTTTTTCATACCAGTGGTTGCTACCAGTGGGTATTACAAATGTTGCCATGACAAGTAATGAAAAAGCTTAGCCCACTTCTTTTTTTTTGTTGTCTGAACTACTGACTTCTTGACCATAATGTTTTGATCTCCATAGCCCTACTCCACCAATATGCAGGTGTTCTTTTAGAGCTGGGATTTGAACATTTTCCATGCAAAAGCATTTGATAGGCATTTTCAAGACCTTTGTACTACATGTCTATGCTTTTCAGGCCTTTGGAGCTGTATCACCAGCTGTCTTACCCCAACTACCAACTAGCAATCGTCTGGTAGTTGGGCATCTCTTTTGACATGAGGGTACAGAACATAATGCACATGTAGATAGACACACAGCTACATGAACACATTACAGTTACATTACAGTTAAACATATCTAGACGTGTGAGTTTAAAGTGTATTGTCACACCTTACATAGCAAATGTAACTAATAAGCCCTAAGTGATGAGAGTCACTGTATTACCATATGCAATATCAAATTTTATGTCTTCTGTAAAAGTGTGTTCTTTTAATAAATTTTGTTGGTAAGGATAGCCCTTTGAACATTTTCTTGAAGCTGAAAATTTCTGATATGACATCATGGAAAGATTACATCCACAAAGCCTCACAAACTACATTACTGTAGAAGCTACTATTTTCCATGTTGTGTGTTACTGAGAATTTTGTCATTGTTTAATAGCCTGCAGTCACTACATCTGACCTCGATATTGAAGGAGCTCTGCCACAAGGCCCTACACCTACAAGTTTACTGAGAGTCTTGCCATTATTTAATAGCCTGCAGTCACCACATCTGACCTCGATATTGCAAGAGCTCTGCCACAAGGCCCTACACCTACAAGTTTACTGAGAATTTTGTCATTGTTTAATGTAAGCATATTTATCATGAAGAACCTTGCCGTGTATTAGCTTTAGTCAATTAACTACATGCTCTCTCTGTGATTAAATGTCCCTGTGTAATAATCCAGGTACTCAAAGGACCTCTTACTAAGTTGGCCACTGTCCCCTTTTGCTTGACCAGTAGACTATACTGCACATGACAATTATTTAGTCTCAGAAAATGACAGGCAACCTGTTTTACTTGCATCTCTTTGTTAATTGCTTTGTTCTGGCTACAAACTGATTGCCGTCACTTATAAATTGCTACTTCCCCGCTATCTGACATCTATAAATTATGCTAGTCTTCAGCTTATTCTCTATTTTTCTCCTCCTACTATGCCATTTTCAGCCCACCGTGACTTAATAATATCTCAAAACATCTCTGCAAGTCTGTCACAACCACCTATCTATACTTCCTCTTTACAATTTCCACATATTGCAGCAAAAATATTTAATATTGTCCCTCACCTTTATTCTAAACATAGGCTGATTAATTGCACGTTAACTCAAACTAAAACAAAAATTAAGTACATGAATTCTCTCCAGAAAACAAGTATGCATAATTCCCCAATACGCTAAAATCCTTCTAGGAGAATATATACACCCTAATCCTGGCCCCAGCTATCAAAATGAACACACAGATAATTCTCTTCCACACACTCCAACCCTGGTGATCTAATTTTTCCTGCAATAACTGTTAGAAGTTTTAGAAATAAAACTGCTACATACCTGGATTACCCAACATAAGCCTGGTGTTCTTGCTGTGACTGAAACTTGGATCAAACCCAGTAGAAACAACTCCAAATTTATACCTCCTTGCTATAATATCATTCATAATGACCATATAAAGAGGAAAGGTGGTAGGTATTGCTTTAATATTTCTCAAACCAACACCAAAATTCAGTTGATCACAGCTTCTTATTGCTTTTCTCAAAATAAACAATTATAAACAAATATGTATTTCTGTCCTTTATATCCCTCCCGGTGACAATACTGCTATATGGGAAGATATCCTATATTGGATATCCATAACATTTCCACAAAAAAAATATTACTGGGTAATGTAAATGTCAACTGGCTGGACATAAACTCTAAATCCTCTACATCTAGCATGAATGTATATGGTTTCACACAACTAATTAATAGCCTCAGACATTACAGCAAGACATTAGACTGGATCCTATTATCAAACCCTAGCAAATACGCCACCACAGGTACAATGTCACACTCTCTCAGTTATCATCTCCCAATGTATATGACTAGGTATCTCATACATCTAGTTAAACAGTATATTTATAAAACAAGACATAACCTTTCCAAGTATAACCCAGAAATGTTCATTACTACACTATCATCTATTAACTGGAACTTCCTAAAAATCCTCCCCTTAGACTATGCTGTAATCGAATTAAATACATCTTTTCTAAATGTCCTAAATAGCCTTATGTCTCCTAAAAGGAAGAGACTGAAAACAAAAAATGCAGTCTGGGTATCCAAAAAGATTAGAATGCTAATGCAGGATAGAGAAAAAGCATGGAAAGATTGGCAAAAATATAAAACACCATAATATCCTGAAAACTTCAGAATGCTTCGCAATCGGACTAAAACAAAAATAAATGAAGACAAAAAACTATACTATAATAACTTTTAGAATAATAATAAACACGCCCCTAAACATTTTTGGATAGCCATTAAAAAATCTTACATCACAGACAAAAATTCAACCAAAACCCCTCTCCAGATAAATCATAAGTTCATAGGTTCATAGGCTGTTACTAGGCTATTGACCCAAGAGTCTTTACAAACCTAGCCGTTGAATCCCAATATAATACTAGATGAGAGATGTTATCTATGCCCAAGGGTTTTCTAGTAAGGACTACCCATGTCCAGGAAACAAGCCGGGGCAATCCCTGGCAGAAATGTATGGTTTCCCATTCAGTCATCCAGGCAGTGAACTCACCGCTTGAAACTGCAATACAGCCCAGTCCTTATTTTATAGGCAGTATAGCATCTGTAACCAAGGACTCCTCAACATCTAATCCCAACTCTGCCCAACAGCCACATGTCACCACATCCACTTTCACCTTCAAACCTGTGCCCACATCCTATATAAAACTACTCTTAAACTTAAACTGTGCTGTTCCTGCTAGAGTATCTCCTTCAGGAAGAATTCCTATCTCCTACACAACATGGCTTCTGACCTTCCCATAGTACTAGCACTGCCCTTGTAACCTAAATAAAGCTAGAGATAATGGCAAACTAGTCTCCTCCTTATTTCTAGACTTGTCTAAAGCCTTCAACACAGTTTGTCCCAGCAAACCTCTACTTCAAATGTCCTCATTAGGTATTTCTCAGCCTACCCTTCTGTGGTTCAAAAGCTACCTGTCCAATAGGTATCAGTCAGTAGAATGGCACTCCATGGTCTCTTCTTACCTTCCAGTCACCACTGGTGTTCCACAAGGCTCTATCCTTGGTCCCTTCCTCTTTAATATTTTCACCAACACCTTCTATACCTCCACACAACAAGCCACCCTAATACAATACACAGATGATTCCACTCTCATTTGCACATCTGACAATATGGCATACCTCCAAAAATTACACAGGAAGCTTTAACAGCCATTGAAACATAGTTTTGTAACTCACAACTCATGCTCAACCCAAAAATGACCAAACTACTACCCCCCCATCCCTCTCTCACAAAAAAACAAAATTTAAAGTCCTCTCCCTTGATAATACAACCATTGAAGTCACTTCTCATAGCAAACTATTAGGAGTGATAGTGGATGATAGTCTTACATTCGACCTGCATTTACAAAATTGCAGAAGAAAAACTCATCAAAAACTAAGGATGTTTTACAGAGCCAAAACCTTTCTCAGGGATGCAACTAAAACTACACTTGCCACTACGTATCTCCTCCCTCCTCTTCTTTATGGTGATCTCATCCTTACTAACCTCCAGGCTTCACAAAAATTAAAACTTGAACAATGCTATAACAAAGTTGCTAAATTTGCAGCACATATCCCTTTCAGAACCCACCACTGTATACCACTGAAAAGCCTACATTGGTTAGAACTGTCACATCAGCTAACATATACACAATTTCTTTCCACCTATAAAATTATCCAGCATCCATCTGCCTGTCCAGCACTAAAAAAGCATTCTACACAACTATGTTCCCAGTCAGTCATTGTGATCTAGTGACCAAAACCTCCTGTCTGTCTACAGACCTAGGAAATATGCTGGGCTGTCTGTACTTGTACAAGGTTTTAAGGCCTGAACTCCTTAGCTTGTCTATCAGTACTATGCCTTCCCTCCCATCTTTCAAAACCACTCTGAAAGACTTACTAGCTAAAATCTGGCTTTGTTCTTGCTCAAAACCAGGATAAACTATATCCGTAAATGTGAACAAGTACATTTTCATTCTTCATACTTTCTTACTATGTCATGTTCACTCACTCACTTCCTTACTGGTATCTAATTCTTTTCCTGCCTTTCTCTCTAAATATAATATAAGCCTGTTTTTTCCTCATTTAATAGTGCAATTCCTGTTTGTTTTAGACTTCTTCTGGCTTTTCCCATGTAGAGGTCACCACAGTGGATCACCTGTCCACTCATGATTGACAGTTTAGTTTTATGATGTCGAGTTGACAGCCCGGCGCCCAACCTTCAACAGAAGGCACATGCACACACACATACACACACACACACACACACACACACACACACACACACACACACACACACACACACACACACACACACACACACACATGCCTAGGGCTAATTTGGAGTGTCTAATCCACCCACAGCATGTCTTTGGGATGTGGGAGGAAACCAGAGCAGCGAGAGGAAACCCACACAACCACACGGAGGACATGCAGACTCCACACAGAAGGCACCCCAGCCAAGGATCAAACCAGAGAACCTCTTGCTGTGAGGTGGCAACACTAACAGCTGCACCACCATGGCCACCCTCCTGTTTGTTTTAGACTAATTTACTTTTAATTTCTCTATAAACTGTTGAAAATTTCTTTAAATATTAAATGATGGTCATATACCTCATATCGATTCTTAACCAATGTTTTTATATTATGCCTAATTCATTATAATTACTTGAACTGCAGATGTTTTTGTTTTATTTTTGAAGATTGTATAATTATTGTTCTCAAAATGTTTGTAATAATGTGGAGCTTTTCTCCCCAGGCATCCATTGAAAATGGTATCTACCCAGTCAGGCTTTCCCGGTAATCAAATGTCAATAAATAAGTGCAACAACTAGGGAGTCTTATACGTTTCAGGTAGAACACCCTGAACTGATAAAAACCACGGTGATGTATGCTGGTTTTGGTTACCCATAATGGTTTGCTGCTTTGTCTGATCATAAGGAAAAAAAATGAGTTGACGATTAAACTAAAACATCAAAAATGAGTCCTGATCTTTGCTTTATTTTCAAACCACCTGCAGCTTTGACGTCAGGAGTATATCCAGAAATAAAATTAACTGTAAAACACAGTTGTACAAGAAGTGCAGCAATACAATTTAAGTAATCTTGCCATGAATTACTTCTAATATTATTTTTATTCCATTTAAATCTGCCTGTAGTGCAACTTAAGTCTCTACAACTGACTCCTCACACATCCTTCATAAATGTAAGCTACATGTTTTTCTCCAGAGGCTCCCATTGCTCAGTGTTAGTAAAAACATCCAAAGCATCAACAGCTTCCTTTTGTAAAGCACATGCATTTCAAAATGACCACACATTTCACAAAAAAGTATTTCATATATATTTTCCTTTATCTTTCCCTTCTATTACTGCTACTCTGCATATCCATGGAACTGAGCCATCAAGCATTCCCATATTTATTTTTGCTAGGCAGTCCATCTTACTAGATAATCTAGCCATTAGCTGCTGCTGTGAATTAGCGTTTAGTGCTAAAGAATCAGTGCAAGTTATTATCAAGAAGAAATTTATTATGTAAGATGCATAACAAAAATTGTTATGTTGCAAAGAAATGTGCTTGTTTAGAACATCTGATTGAGATTATAGTAAGGTGTAATAGGCCATATTTAAAATGCATAACTCACTAGGCTACATATTGGGTAGCATACTGAAGCATAGGCTGGGACACTGGAGAAAAACAAATGGGGAGAGTTTGATACAGTATAGTAGAAGTGGGCTAGTGGTATTGTTGGGTGACTTTTGGGGCCACCTGGGTATGGAGTATGAACAAGGACAGGGAGATTACAAGATAAGGTAAGGGCATTCTGCAGGATCATATGTAAAATAGGGAGTGAGGGGTGTGTGTGCAGAGAAAGGCTTGGGCTGAGGGAGTCAAAGATTAACATGAGGGAAGATAGTAGTGAGAGGAGAAGTAGAATTGTCAAGTAGGGTACAGGTAGACTAAGGCATACAGGAATCAGACCAAACATAAATAGACAAAAGACCGGTAGAAAAAGACAGTCAGGTTTGAGGCTGGGAAGGAACAGCTAGAAAATGACAGCTATGAACTGGGAAGATGTGTGCAAGAAAGTAATGCAGTAACATTTAGAGGATCAACAAGAGGATGTAGGAAAGGAGGGAAAGAGAGAAAATCAACAAGAGATGAGTGAAAGTACTCAAGATAATTAGATAACAAAAGCCAGGAATGTATAACAGCGGAGCGTGCTTATAATAAATGTACAGAAAGTGTTGGGAAGGGCTATAGTTCAGCACTAAGAGGGAGGTATCAGGAAAAGGTGCAAGTAGCAAGAAATGTGATATAAAGCATGAAATGAGGTGCAACAGGAGAACTGTTAATAGGATAGAGAAGTAAGTCTGGGTGAATTATCATTATGGAACTCATAAATGGAGAGATTGGGAACCTCCAGTCGCTGGACCCCACACAGTTCGGCTTCGTCAAGGGCAGATCATGCCTCCTGAACCTGGTGGATTTCTTTGAGACAGTTACTCAGGCTATAGATAAGGGAAAGGAGGTACACACAGCTTACCTTGACCTTGCTAAAGCATTTGACACCATTCCCCATTCAGGTATTATTGATACCTGATACCACCAGCCTGGGCATAAACCCTTACGTCACAAGATGGATCACAAACTGGCTCTCAGACAGATCCCATAAAGTAAGAGTAGCAGGATCTATGTCCAAATCCAGACCAGTAATGAGTGGTGTGCCTCAGGGCTCTGTCCTGGGGCCCCTCCTGTTTGGCATATACTTCTCAGAGGTACAGGCAAGCACGGACGGGCTGTGGCTGACTAAGTTTGCGGACAACTGCAAACTGGGTGCTATAATAGAATCTCCGGCTGACATGGAGATCCTCCAGAAGGGCCTAAATGAGACTGATACATAGTGTCAAAGCCATGGTCTCAAGCTAAATGCAAAAAAATGCGTAGTAATCCCCTTTGGATAAAACAGAGTACCCGCAAACTACAACATAGGAGGTAATCCCCTGAAATCTGAAGAAGAAATAAGGGATCTAGGGACCCAAGTAGATAGTCAGCTTTCCTTTGATAACCATGTTGCCAAAGTGGTTAGAAAATCCTTCTATGTGACCCATCTGATCACGAAAGGGTTTGCATCAAGATCTAAGGATGTAATGGTGCCCCTCTACTCTTCCCTCATCAGACCCATTATTGAGTACAATGCACCAATTGGAATGTACCTGGCTAGACATCTCCAGCAGCTGGAGAGACCACAGAGGTACCTAACCAAGAGGATTACTACCCTTAAACAGTTGCCCTATGCAG
This sequence comes from Protopterus annectens, assembly GCF_019279795.1. Lineage (NCBI taxonomy): Eukaryota > Metazoa > Chordata > Ceratodontiformes > Protopteridae > Protopterus > Protopterus annectens. Next base: position 1,460,955,815 of record NC_056732.1, read on the forward strand.
CACGATTGAAAAAGCTAAAACTGTTCTCTGTTGCATACCGCCTTCTCAGAGGCGATCTCTGTCTAATGTACAGAGCCATGTCCAACCCAGAATTGTTGAACATGCTCCATCTTAGCAAAACCAATCTACTCAAGCTACACGCTCTAGGGATATAAACCTCAACACAACAATGAATAAAACATGCTGGAGGGATAGATTCCCTTCACAGAGACTTCCCTTACTATGGAACAGGGTCCCGATCTACATAAGACAGAGCCCCTCACTATCACTCTTCAAGAGGAACCTTGATGAGTGGATGGGTAACAGAAAGTTCACACCGGGGATCACACCAACAGCACTACTAGATGGGGACCAAGGGTACTAGCTGCTAGTACAAGGGTCTAGGGAACTACTAAAGGGGAGGTGAATACCGCATAACATGGCTGGGCTAATATATGCCTTCGGGCAGATAGCCCAGTACCAACCTATGCACCTATGAATGGAGACAAAGTCAGCAAGAGGATGAAGGCCATGTTAAGGGGAACAAATGAGGCCACATTACAGTCAAATTGTCTTAAGACTGGCTTAGTAAGATGTGGAAGATGGTGATCGAAGTGGTCACCAAGGTTGAGTAGTGGTTTCATGTCATGCTGTACTTAGACAGAAATAACTTATGGGCTAGAGAGGGGAAAAAATATGGCAGTCTATGATGAAAGAGGAAGAGGTTCCCACCCTAGAAGAACAGTACTAAGAAAAATGAATTCAGATAAAGCACCAGGCTCAGATGAGATCACAGCAGATATGATCAAGATGTTGGGTGACTTCAGAGCTCTCAACTTGTACCAACAGAATTGGGAACAAAGTAAAAAAAAATAACTAAGGAAAAGCCCCCAAATTAGGAGCACACTTTGAGTGTTGGCAATATTATCTTAGAAATTATCAAAATGCAATTTTAGGAGTGATGGAACAACTTTCAGAAACATTAGGGGATGTCCCCAGAAAACACAGACACTTGAGAGGTATGTGTGACTTAAGGAAGAAATGGCTCCAGAGGGTAATCATAGCGGTATGTAGAGAAAAGTGAATCTGAATCGCAGATGACTGCAGAATAAGCATTCTCTTGCCAATGTGAAATAACAAAGGAGACATTCACAACAACAAGCAGTACAGAGGTATCAGACTCCTGTCACACTGAATGAAACTGCTGGAGGGGGTTAATGATGAATGAACACACAGTAGCAGAAAATAAGATAGGAGATGAGCAGTTCAGATTCAAATCAGGATGCAGCACAACTGACTTAATGTTTGCAGTAAGACAGACAGTTGAGAAAAGCTAGTGCTAAGGTAAGAGTACAGCTAAGCATTCCTAGGCTAAGAGAAAGCAAATGGGAAGGTCTAATGTAAGATGATTTGGGCAGTTCTGCAGTGGTTTGAAGTCCCAGAAACTTTGGCAGAATTAGTGTAGGTTATGTACAAGGACCCAATTACACAAGTATGAACAGTGTTCAGACTCACAGAAGAGTTCCAAGTGGGGGTGAGTGTGAATCAGGGCTATCCCACTGCTGTTCATACTGCTGATGGACTACATTAGCAAACAGGTTGGAGGGGACCAATCAACAAAGTGTCTGTATGAGGATGAGGTGACATCACATGTAAATCACTAACAACCACGCAAAAAAATAAATGAGACTCTTGGAAGGCCTATTGGCCAAGGCGCTGAGGATTTTTATTAAAACTTTTATACTTTTTGGTACCATTGGCTATTTTGTTGGTTTTTTGACATTACATGTAAACTCCGATCATGAACTTCAGCAGATGATAGGAGAATGCGGGGGGGAGGTGCGGATGGCAACTCACCCTGAAGGTTTATTTCCTTCTGCTCTAAATGCTCTCAAAGTTAATATTAGTTCTAACTTGATCTAATAGCTGCAATGGATAGTAGGAAAGCAATGGCTGCATGTAATTTGGACACAACACTGGGAAAAATACCAAAGGACTTGCCAGTAAAGCATATGATGGAACATATGTTTGAGATGCTACAGGCAGTCATCCTAGAGATGAAAAGGCTGCTGGACTGAATACATAAGCAGTGGGATAGTATTAGTCATATTCAAGTCGAAATACTGGAACTACAACATGACTTGCATGAAAAGACTGAAAAATTAGAACAGAAACAAGTGTAAGTGCAGACTGAATCTGAGATCTTCATTTTACATAGAAAGCTTGATGATATAGAGAATTGCCAGGGAACAGGAAAAATCTGACTGTCAAGGAAAAAGGGCCACTGCCAAGCATGGCAGACAAGTTATCATTAAATTCTATTCAAATTCCGCAAAAAAAAAAATGGGTTTTGAGTAATATATGTCTTTTTAATGGTGCATGCATTTAAGGTATGGTTATATGAGCCTATCAGGACTATTCCAGGGCTTGTTATCTTAAAAGGACCTCATACACTGAAATTAGAAGAGACTTGAAGTGCAGGGCATTGATCTTATGGGCGGTATACCCTGCAGAGTTGGTCATAGTAGTTGGGGGCCAGAAGAGGCATCTTGCTACTGTAATAGCGGCACAGGATTTCTTGTGGCAGTGTGGTCTGTCTGCAGTCTCTTGACAATGTCATGCAGCATGAGCAGAGATGGGTGGAAGCAGAACTAATACTGGAAGTGTCATCCCATCAAGAGATGGACTGGTATGTCAGTTGGCATATGGAGAGGCAACAAAACATAGAAGTAGAATTAAAAGAACTGAGAGCTGTTTCCAAAAGGGGCAGAAATGATATTGAGGATGCACAATCATGTAACTCTCAAGCTCAAGGTACACACCAGCTTTCAAAAATATCTCTGGCAAAGGAAGGTGGTGGACATAACAGTGAATGTTCTAGAAAAGGAAAAGGGAGAATAGGTTGTTTTAACACCCATGAATGAGGATTTTGTAACAGAGATTGCTGGGGGAGGTTCCCTGCCAATAAAGGAGGGTCAAAGGTAGGATTTCCTGATAAAGTACAAGGAGAACTGTGAGCATCAGGTGACCAAGTCATTGCCTCTGCCTGTAAGAAAAATACAAAGGTGATTAAAAAGTGGCTTAGCAAATGCAGTAAAGACCATATTACTCTTTATTTCTCAATTATGTTACATAGATGCATAATTCTTGGATTTACGTTTGTATTGCCATTGCTGGCATTGAAAGCTTGGGGAATTAATGAGATGGAATTTTTTAAGAAGTGTTGTTGGTTATTAATTAATGTTGTTATCTCTTTGTTTACTGTTTTCTTTGTGCTCATATTCATTATTTTGTATACCTGCTGAGTCTACATGATAAGACACTTTGGTTCTGTTTACAAATATTGCATTGTAGTTTTGAATTTAAGAAAGGAATTTAGTCTGTTGTAAGTGAAAACAAGCTATAGATATAGAGGGATAACTAACATTAGGAAAATGGTTTAAAAAGGCTAATCAAGGTGCTAACTATATAGGAGGTCATTTGTGAATCTTTATTCTTGGGTCTTTGACAAATAAGATTAGGTTGAGGACAGATGTAACCATTTGTACAACTGAAGGGAGGAGCCAAGGCAGCAGAGCAATCCATGAATTCTGCTTGCACTTATACAAACACAGCTCTTAGTACTTCCTCAGGTCTGAGAGCTAGGCTTAGATCCAGGGGGAATCTGGTTAGACATAGCCCTGGAAGCGGACAGGAGCAATGAGTTGAGAGATGGGAGAGAAGTTAACATTCAATATGGTCACTTGGAATGTAGGGGGGATTTGTCCCCCAGTCAAATGAGGTAGATATAATAAACTCAAGCCAATTAAGCAGATGTCATAATGCAGCAGAAGTTAAACTTAAGAGGAAAGAGGTATTGAAATGGGGGGGGGGGGGTAGAGACCTGGGATGGAGTACAGTGAAAAAGGATGGAAGAGAAGAGTAATAGAGAAGCCTGACTGTGAGGATCAAGTTACTGAAGGAAGTTCAGGAAGGGAGATGGGTAGTAGTGGGTCTTGATATTAGAGGAAAGAACGGAAGATACATACATACGTTCAAATATTTCAGGCAAGGGCAATAATGCCCTTCTAGCCTGCCAATATACCAAAATAGTTATTCCCATAATAAGTGTCCAGGTTGGTCTTAAACATTTCTAAACTAGTGCTTCTTTCACATAATTTGTTGGTCCATTCCAAGCACCAGCTGGTCTCCCAGAGAACCAATTGGTACACCTATAATTCCTGTATAATCTTCTACATAGGTCATCTGATGATTCTCTACTATTTTTGATAACCCCAAACATTCCCTGAGATAGTTGTCTTTAAATGCTCTATATACCTGGATAAGGTCTCCTCTTAAATATCTATATGAGATATTGTACAAGTTCAGATATTTTAGTCTTTCATAATAACTTAAATGTTTAAATCCATGGATGCCCTTGGTATATTTCTGCTGTACTCTTTCCAATTCACCCATGCTTGTTTTTGTATAAGGTTTCACTATTGTTACTTCATACTCATGTTTGGGTCAAATATAACTAACAATCTATGATTTCAACAATGCTGATTTCCTAGTCTTTATAACATATTTTATACACCTTTCACCTCTATAACTATCATTAACCAATCAGTTGATATGATTAGAAAAATAAAATCAAAGTTTGATGTATCCATATACTCTGGTCCTTAAATGAATCTACAGTTTCAATCACTGGATGCTGTATTAAATATTCACATTTTAATCTATGTCTTAAAATTTCATTTACTTAGTTTTTGATGCAGAAATAGTTAACTTAGTCAAGTTATTTTGCAGACATGCTCTATCTGTAACATATGTAATCAGTTTACCCATTTTCAAGTCATCTGCATACAGACTGTAGAATACCTCAAATGAAAAAGATCTGAAAGTGACAACCTAAAGGAGTATGGGCCTAATAAGAGTAGGACATAGGCCTGTGGGACTCCCTGACTGTAATGTAGAATTTCACCTGTCTGATTACTGCATGATATTTGCCATGTCCTATCCATTTTATCAAGAGTACATCAATGCCTTGCTGTTTTAATTTATTATCAGTGCGTTTTGTGTATAACACAATGAAATACTGAAGTTGTCTCTAGAAATTACATCACAGAATATTTTTATTAAATGCTATTATATTGACATAGAACATCATGTTATAGATGGTCATAGATCTATTTTCAACACATGCATGCTGATATATTGTTTCAAGTCCAAACCTTTCCAATTCTGACAATAATTTATCCAAAATAGCTTTCTTTATTATTTTGCCACAACATGAAAGTAAAGTTATTGTCTGTATGACTCTGGGTTTTACTGTTCTCCTTTTCCTTCAAGATAGGTTTGATAAGTGCATGTCTTCAATCTTGAGGAATGTCCCCCATATTTAAATGACCTAGTGAATAACAGATATAGTGGTACTGTAAGTTCTTGCTGAAGTGTCCTCAAGTCATTTTTATTAATGCTGTCTTCCCCTGGGCTTTATTTGTGTCCGCTTCGCATTGTTTATTTTTAGTATAATCTAATTTGATTTCATTATCTGAGGTTACCTGGATGTTACTAGGACAATTTATTACCCCCTTTTATGGAGACAAAATGCTTTGCATAATATTTTGTAAATGTATTTATAATACATTGAGGCTGAAAAAAAATTGGACTCAACACACAGTTTATCAATGTGTATGCCTTTATTCCTACCACATCTTATGTATCTATAAAAAGTTTTTCTATTATGCTCAAAATCTTTATATAGATTTTCTTCAATTTTTTGTTGATCTTGTCTCAAACTGTGTTCCATCAGTTTTTAAAGTTACACTTCAACCTCTTTTCCATTTCTGATATTTTTTGCCTCTCACCTTAGTGAAGTATCTTGTTCTTATGAAAATATATTCTCCTGACATTGTATGTCTACATCCTGATGTTAAACATTTTTTTTTATTTTGTTTTTTTCAAACAATTTATCTTTCAAAACTTGACACTTTCCCTCTGCATTTTTTTCTGCTGAACACATCACTCCAACTAGTTTTACACAGTGACTGTTTTGTTTTGATTTAATCTGTTACTAATCTTTTGTGTACTTGTTTAGATTTCAGCTTGGCAGAATTATCTAGAAACAAATTAAACTTTATAACCTCATGATCACTGCACATCAATGGTGGTAAAACCTGACATGATGTAACACTCATTTCCTTATGAACTCAAACAATGTCTAGCATGTTCTGTTCCCTGGAAGGCCTTTTTACAATCTGAAGCAATTGTTTTTCATGAAAATACTTTGCAAATAATTTCCTTACCAATTTTAACGAATCAATATTATTCCAAATTTTTCAGGAAACTTAAATCCCCAACCTCTATTATTCTTCCCTGTTGTGTTTCACACAAGAGATGTATGAATTCCTCTATGCATCAGCATTTTACTTTGTTAGTTGATACCCTTAAACAATTGCTATATGTTCCAGGGTTGTCTTGATTGTCACAGTTACACATCTTACAGTATTGGTGTTATCATTAAACATAAAATAACCATAGATCTCATAACAATCTTTAATCCCTATCATAAGACCTCCACCTGATTTTTGTTACAATGTGTTACAGTAAAGACATTTATACCCTGACAGAACTGATTTTCAGTTATCGTTCTTTAGCCATGTTTCACAAACAATGACAACATCAGTCTTGTGAGAAAGTAACAATTTTCTAATAAAAAATGTTATTACTAATACTCCTATCATTAGCAACCATCAGGGATACATCACTCATCATGTTGCAATCTGTGAAATGTTAAAACGTCTGACCTGGCAAATATCCTGTGTTTTTTGAAATAATGAAATATATTTGTTGCAAAAATTATTTTCCCTGTCTTCACAAGTGTGCACCATCCTGTCTAATTATGTGTGCCCAAAATTAGGGTTGGCTACTCTACACATTTCCATATTTTTTAAACTGGCCATTTAGTTGTGTGGGTATTTACTCAAAAATCATTTCATTGACTGTGATCTGCCTCTCCTTTCTATATGTGATTTGTGAAAAACATGTCCTAACACCTGTAGAAGGAATGCTAAGAAGACTGTAAGTTCACCACTAACAGTCAGGGAGTTCTTGCAGATGAGATCATTAGTACTGACATTAATAAAAACAGCTCCTTGCTAACAAGATGTTAAATCTAATGGAATAGTCACTAATCAAAGAATGTACTGTTTGGGATATATATATATATATATATATATATATATATATATATATATATATATATATATATATATATATATATATATATAAGCATAAAGAGAAAACACTGCAAGAATTACAAGTAGCCTTAAAAGTAAATAAAAAATATACCTTTATACTGCACCAGGTTAGAGAGATCATTTCATCACTGAACAAAGACACACTTATCAATGAGAAGGAATTAAATAGGCTAGTAGACATCATGAAATGCTTATCTAACAGGGAAACAAACACTTTCCAATACTTATAAACTTGTTAGTGCCATTAAATACGAAAATTCATTTTTATACTCTAATTACTGGGACCAAAAGGGAAGCATACTTACAGAAGAGCAAAAACGTAGAGCAATTGACTCCACTTTTAAACTATCTCCATTCAAAAAACTTGTATACACACAACTAATGATTAACAATAATGTTTATTACACCCCCTCTATTTTGAACAAATTTGATCCCAAAATCTCGCCATCGTGCACATGTTGTTCGTTTCCCCAAGCGGACCTCCTACACATTTTATGATTCTATAAATAGTCTCACAGTCTTTTGTGCTCTCTTAAGGTATGATTAGAAAAGATGGGATATCATAAATCAACCTTAATGTGGGAATTTGCTATTCTTCACATTATTGACCTAAAATTCTCCAAATTGGAATATCATTCCTAATTACTCTACAGTCACTAATGAAACTATATATATAACCAAAAATTGGTTAGATCGTACCAAACTTTCATGGAGTGGATTTAGGAATATGGCAACAGTATATATATATATATATATATATATATATATATATATATATATATATATATATATCTCCTCTCAAAAACTTATTTTAAGGAATGTAAAGAAACGAGCTTACTACAAGAAATATTGGAAACTTCTTTTTGACCACATCATAGCAGATTAGACAAAGGGATAGTAATATTGAAACAAGTTAATTGGTGCTTAGAATTAAGTAAAGCCCATTTCACTAAAAATGGTATCAGATTTAACAATATATGTTTAGAGTATGAGGTGATACTGAATTCATATGTTTTGTTTCTCACTGTTCCCTAAACGTGATTTAGTAGCACTTACTGTAGATATTGTACATAGTAGTTTGACTTAGATTAGTGGTTTTTTAGCTGTTATTATTTGCATTATAAGTGTAACCATTACTGTATCTTTTTAAAGGGGAGATTAACCTGGTCTGTACTTGGTGCACTAAGATAATAAAAATTGCTACTGGAAAAAAAAAGCAGCTCCTTGCTTCCTTTCATTAAGGTCTTTCTAAAGCATTTCACACATGTTCTTATCTTCTCTGCTAATGTATGTATCATGTTCTCTAATAACTGAATTACCTATCATATGTACATCACTTCTGACCAGATCTGAATAATCTTCAACTTCTAATTCAGTAATATCTGCTCTCTCAATTGTTACAAAGAAATAATCTTCATCACCATTAGTCTGATTAATCCCACTCTTTTATTTGCTTATTACATTTGCAAGCATACAGTTCTCATCCAGCTGGCATTGTACCTCTCCAGCTTCAGCTATGTTATTACCTTTGGTCTTTCTTCTTTTTTTTCTTACAGGAATGCTCTTTAGTCCTTCCAAATTCATTTTTTATTCCTTCCTTTTCACCTGCCCCTTGTCTCTGTTTTAATTCCTTTTCTTTAGGAATGATGATGCCTTTTTCTGCACACTGAAGGTTTTCAGATAGCACAATGTTATCATTCCCTGTAAACTGTGTGCTGTATAATAAAGTAGCATCCTTTTGGTATATATTATCTTTGTATTAGAGGCAGTAGCGAGTTTCATTTTTTCCTTGATATTCTACATGCTTTGAATCCTCAGACTGCTGAGTTTATGTATCCGGAATTCCAGAGTTGTCATTGGTAGTATCATGTTTAATAGGGGTGAAGTGATCTTTACCGGCAATAGACACTTTCATTCCTAAATATGTTCTATTTAGACTTTCCCCAATACTATTTATCTCATCAGTTCAGTCTGTAATATGGGTAACAACAGTTCTACAAGTGCAATCATCATCAGTAAGTCTAGATATACTACTAATAATGGTAAGCGTGCTGCGGTAGTGCTGTCGCCTGACAGTAAGACGTTGTCCCGTTCGATTCTCAGCTAGAGCGTCTTCTGTCTGGAGACATGCATGAATGGGCATACCTTCGTTGAAGGTTTTGCGTCAGGGCTGGCAATTCGGCACATAAAAATCTACTGCCAATCATTAGTGAACCGGAGTTCCGCTGTGGCGACCCCTAACCGGGAAAAGCTGAAAGACACACACAGTGGTAAGCAAATCCTGCAACTTTGATATGAGGAATACAGATCACCAGTATTCTGAAGTGCTCCCTTTAAGTTTACATAGCATTTACTACACTTTACAAGATATTTGTCTTTCAGCAAATCATTAATAGGATACTCATTTTAGGAATCCATTTTTAGCTGCAAATGAATAAAGAATTCTAAAGGAAAAATATAATCAAAACCAGTTACCACATAATTCAAAGAGATTCTAAGTCATCTATAAGAAAAATCACACAAACAATATAAAACTAAATATTAAACTATGTACAATAAAGTCATCACTCTGGCCTAATGCACCATTTGTGCCAATCACCAGGGGCGGCTCGTGGCATCGGACTGCCGGACTGCAGCCCCCTCAGCTAAATTATAAGTGAGACAGTGAGACAATCAAAATGTAAAAAAAAAAAAAAAAAGTACCTTTTTTTTGGTTTAAAAAAAATTTGAGTCCGCGACTCGGAAGTACGCGCATGCGCACTGTAACCGCCTCGAGCTGCGGCGGTTTTAAACATATATATATATTTTTTTTTTTTTGATTGCAGCCCGGTGGAGTCAATGAAGGCATCATTGTGATGCCCAGAAGTCTATGCGATTCCAAACTGCATAGAATTGGAAGGGGCTCAGACTGTGACGTCCGCAGGCACGTCATGACGTGCTTGCTGGGCTAAATGCTGCTGATTGGTTGTCGCTCTCTTCCCGGGCTTTATCATGAGCTGGGAAAAGAGCGAGAATCAATCAGTCAGTTGTCGGCTTGACTTGTGGATTGCCATGACCTTTTTTTAAACTTTTTATCGGATTATTTTACTTTTTTTTTTTTTATTTGGGTGGATTGTCAGCTGTGCTAGAAGGAAGAACAGAACAACAAGAAGAAAGAAGAAGAAAGAAAAGAAGAACAGAGTGAAGGTGCAGAATTAAAGTAAGTATTGTTGTAATTAGGGCAGTAATAGACTGGTGATCCTTGAACATGTGAGTGAAGACTGTCAGAAAAGATAATCCGTCTGGCCTGTGCAACATTGCAACCTTGAACATGTGAGTGAAGACTGTCAGAAATGATAATCCGTCTGGCCTGTGCAACATTGCAATCTTACTTTCATAAGATGAAAAACAAGTCCACAACTAGACAAAGCAGTAGAAAACAGTATGATACAAAAAAGATGTCCCTTTGTTGAGTGTGTATGGAAAGGACACCATGTACTATCACAGTTCAAAGAAACAGGCAGTCAAAACTATGTTATCTCATTTATAAGGGAGATAAGTACAGTTCTTATTGTAAAAAAGGATATGCAAATGTCAAGTTTAAGTCATAACATGAAACGATTTATTGAAAGATGTGTTTCAGGTTTTGCTAACACAAATGTATACAACAGAAAAACATAATCCTATCAACTATGCCATATATGTTGGGACATTCAGATTTTCAGCATCACTATGTTGGGAGATACAACTGGAGGAACCATCAGGGAATGATCAGGATACTTGCAGAAAGTTAATGTGAGGGAGATTAAGAGGTGCTTGTTAGCAGTATAAAGAGGTGTACTCTTGTTGAAAAAAAAAAACAAAAACAGAAAAAAATAGCATTAACACTGGGAATACAGTAGTTCTGTAACTAGTTATGTCACGGCATGGTCATCTGCTTCAGGTTGTAATGCAGCCCTAGCCTGCAGTCCCACAACTCCCAAGTTACATCAGCCGGTGCAGTAGTGATTTAACCTTCCTAGGTAAATAAAAGAAAATTAGATCTGGATGAAGTGCAGCACCACTAGTTGGTCTGATGTCAAACAAGTGAGCAGAACCCAGCTCAGAAACTAAGTCTGCACATTTCTCAAGGTTATTCGGCTTACATTTGTTAACATATTTCAGAACTATTACTGCATCATTGCTGTACTGATGAGGATAGTCTTTCTTAAAGCCACAATTGCTACTCATCAGGTATGCAAGATTTCTAAATGGAAGGCAGTGCTTATTTACAAATATCTTGATTTGTGATAGATGTGCAATAATCCAGCATTGTTATTCCACAGACTTTTCTAACTAGAAAGCATGTGTCCTTTCCCCTTCTCCCAGGAGAATAAGACTGCACATCATAGTCGCATCCCAAGCAATCGACTGCACTTTTATAGTCATAGTTATTAAGTCCTGACAGGTGGCAGACAACTAGAATTACAAAACATTTAAAAAAAAAACTTCCTGGTTAGTGGCATACTAACCTTACTTGAAACATGAAAGATTTGACCTACTGAAACATCAGAATGTTTTCCTTTTTTGGTAGGGTATCCTACTAAGATCCAACTTGAATATCTTTTCTGAAGAAGTACACTGGAATGCACATGCTACTCATGAAGTTGTGTTTATAGATACGAGTCAGTTTTTTTTTTGTCAGTCCATCTGAAGGGAAAATCATTTGACATATTCCTAACATAAAGTATTTCATGATGTAACTAGTAAATGGTGCACAGAGAGTAAACGTTTGAAGTTTCAATTAATTTGCTTTGAAGTGCACAGTGCTAATGAGACTTTGATTTTTAGCACTGATATAACTGTTAATTCAGTTACTTGATGCATGGTTGCAATGTTAAGCAGATATGAAGTGTCATTTTTCTTGCTTTAGTAAGGAAAGATAAGACATCTGATGGAGAGTGTCCTTACTATCAGAGCTAGTTATATAAGTAATTAAGCAGCCTGATATCTTTTATTGCATATGGGATAGGCAGCCAGTTGTTGTAGACAGACTATGTGAAGGGATGTCAGAACTGGTAAAGGAGTGCTGCCGACTTCAGTGGATATCCAGAGTAAATAATCTGACTTTTTGTATAACTCATTTTAAAGTTAGCATTACTGGTGTGGGTTTAGCAGAGGATGAACCTCCCAGATAGCCTTTAGCAGTGAAATGTAGCTTCAGTGTGTGTGTGTGTGTGTGTGTGTGTGTGTGTGTGTGTGTGAAATGCCCCATTTGCTACATGGTGGTGGGTAGAGAATAAGGCTTGAACCCTGTACCTTGAGGCCAAGTGGCAAGAGCCTGAAATCCCTACCCACCACCATTTATAAAAATTTGCAGATTTTTACCTCATATTTGTTCTGTTCCTCATAAAATCTGTGGTTTCTGTATTTTTGTTTCTTAACACAGTCAGTAGTGCAGTGGTAGCATTGTTGCCTGATAGCTACAGGTTGTCTGGTTTGATTCTTGGCCGAGGTGCCTTCTGTGTGGAGTCTGCATGTCCTCCCTGTGTTTGTGTGGGTTTGCTCTGGTATCCTCACATCTTACAAAGACATGTGTCTGGAGTGTTTCTGCTGAAAATTGGCTTTTGTTCTAAGTCAGACTTTCCTGGTTAACAAATGTTAAATAAAAATGACAAGCATTTGAATTTCAGACTTCATATTCTTCAGAAAGTACATGGTAATGCAAAACCTATTATAGCAATTTTCTAAGTTTATAAGATGGCTATTTGAAATTTGTCCCTATGTTTGGGACTGTATTCCCACATTATTGGCTTCATCCAGGTTTTTTTGTGCCAAGGTTGAAAGCTATGGTGGGAACTGAATTCACTGAATATGTTTGGGAGCTGTATTCCCCCATTATTGGCTTTGTTCAGGTGTTTTGTGCTAAGATGTTGACAGCTATAGTAAGAACTGAATTCACTAAATGGTACCATTTAAGTTTCAGTCTTCCTCACTTTCATAAAACAGATGATTTGGCATAGTGGTATGTTGTTCTGATTATTTTGCACAGGGTCCTGGGTTCAATACTTGGCAGTGAAATTTATGGTGGTAACACAACATTTTATTCTAGCAACTTTCCAACATTATATAATCAATGTTTAAAACGTGTCCCTGTATTTTGGTCTTTTGCCCCCCCCCCTAAATTTTGGCTTTTTCCAGATTTCTTGTGCTGCAAAGTTCAGAGATATAGCTGAGTGTCAAGAAGATTTTACAAGAAGCTGAGAGCTGCAGAGGAACAAAAGTTTAGTGCTGCTTATGCTGAATCTGCTTGCATTGTTAATAGGATAACAGGTAGTGTACTTGCTTTTGATGCAGAAGGCTGTGGGTTCTACTCCCACAGTAGGTAGATGCATTACTAATAACTGTATTGTACTGTAAAGGGGCTGGATGCTGCAGTCCTTTTTGGTGAAGATACCTAGTAACTATATGAAGGTGTTATCAGTTTGCTATCCATTCCCTATTGCAATATTACTAGCTTATCATTTTTAATGCAACATAGGCAATTTATTCCTCAAGGGCAACATACACTTTATTTGTAGATGAAACAATGAAATATGAAGTTGTTTACTAGCAGCAACCTCTTCATTAGTTACAGATTTCTTTAATGTGGAATTATTTAGATGACTTTTACTACTTCAGAGATTGTGCATATTTACTGATACTGGTGGACTGTAGAAGTCTGAGTAGACTTTTATGATAGAAATGTTCTGAACTGGGCAGTTTTGTCATTATTGGTGCATGCATTTTGTTTCATTGTTTACTGGAAAAATGTTCAAAACAACAAATTTAAAACGCCCTCTAACAACTGCACTATATTGTACAAGGAATATAATTTAATACAATCAAGAAGGTGTATCAAAGAACACATGTATGTTTCATGTGCAAGGGGCCTATGATTTGAAAACAGCCCAAAGTTAATCTTTATCTATCACTGGCAAAATGTATTTTCTTTGAATGTGGGTTTCAATGTTGTTTCAGTGAATGTGAGTTTCAAGGGCAGAGAAGTTTTAATGCTAATAAGTCTGTTTTCACTGTCAGATTGCATCGCTTTGTTTAGCAGATGTTTTAGTGTTTGTGCTGTAAAATGCAAAATAAAACTTTCAAATGAAGTCCAAATCATTGTAGAAGTAAAGCAGCATGCACATTAATGTTTATGGTAAATGGGGTGAAATAGCCAAGTAATGGTTCATTGGAATGGCTGCAGGGGGGAGGCTCCATTCGACCATGATTTTATGAGGGGTAAGAGCAGCAAACTCAATGACAGCCCCGGCTGAACTATACCTTTCAACTGTTCAGATTTTAACAGAATGAATAGATTTTTGCTTCTTATTTTTGGTTAGCTCCTCATAAAATGTGTGGTTTTCTGGCAAATAATTTAGAAATTAAGTCACTAAATAATGACAGACACTGAGTTCAGACTTCATAACCTTCAGAAAAATGTATACTAAAGCAAGACCTGTTATTCTATCAACTGTCTCAGTTTATACAACAATTTTTAGTACTGTTTATATGTTCCCCCAGTATATTTGGCCTTGTCCAGATTTCCTGCATTAACAGGTTGAGAGGTACATGCAAATAAATTGCTTTATAGAATTAGACATATCCAAACCTCCCAACTGTCCCCAATTTTGGCTCAAAATGTTGCTCTTCCTCTAATAATCCTGCCGCAAAATGGCAATTTTGGAAGAAAACGTGGAGGGTTTACAATTAAGAAATAACTAATAATCAGAGTTATAGATTTCTTTTATTTCAGAAATGCATGTAGAATCTTTTATTTTGTCAGCTGCTCAAGTTAGCAGTACTAATATTAAAAAAGTGTCCCTTCTTTGACAGGTTCCCAGCTGTATTGTGTGGCTATTTTATATTTTTGCATCACATTTTTGGTCCATTTTTCATAAAATTGTGTTTTATTGGCAAATTAGTGGCAAATCATTAAAGACTGAGGTTAGAAAATAATGACAGACATTTGAGTTTCAGATTTCATACCATTCAGAAAAATTCATACTAATGGAAGACCTACTATTCTATTATCTTTCTAAATTTATAAGAGCAATATTTAAAAAGTGTCCTTATTTTTGGGCCTCTGTCCCACTTTTATGTATGGCTTTGTCTAGATTTCTTGCTCTAAGGTTGAGAGGTATGACAAATGTGTCAGGGCCATCACAGTCAGCCAGAGACGTTTCAAATTGTGACATATGTGTTGCACCCCACTCCCCCATGTAGTGACTCTGTATGTGTCCAAGCAAGGCAAGGAGCAGTTATGCATTGTAAATGTGCTGAGTATCCCCCCATCCAAGGTAGACACAAGTACTACTTTTATTCTGTCCTTGATTTTGCAGAATGATCTGGTTTCTGTCATATTTTTATACTGTTGATTTATGTTTATTATTACTCAGAAAGTGCCTGTTGCTCTGTGTTTAAGTAGCAATGCTTTAATGACCATCAGGTAAGCTTGTCTGAGATTGTAAGCTTTAATAAGCATACTGCTAACTGCTAACATTGAAAGCCTTTCTGTTGTTGCCATGCAGAGAATACTTACATAACTAGATAATGTATAAGCCTTGGGTATTGAAATGCATATGACAGTATTTGTAATAAAGAACAGGATTACATTATTTTAAGAAGCTCATTACATTTGTTGGAGATTTGCAGTCATATTTGCAGGCTTTGCCTGTAAACCAAACAGAATGCCAATCTATCATGTGTGGTCCATTACCTGTACAGTAATCCTTAAAGCAATGTTTCTTGAGCTTGTTTCTTGTTTGTGTTTCATTTTTTACTTTGATCTTGTTTTCCCCATGAAACGAGTAGATAGTTGTTGTCAGACAGCAGGTCTTTTTTGGATAAGAAACATTTTTTACAAGTGGAGGTATCACAGAGATTGCTACTTTCAGCATGTTACTTGGTAGTTTAATAAAGCTGAATATAAATTATAATTAGAAAGTGCAAGGAGAAGTGGTTTGAGTTGAGTGCTGCTTGTTTTTCTTATACTTGATTTTGACTGGCATTCCAGTAATGTATTTAAAAAGTAATTTATTTTTTCATGCCTCACAACCTTTTTATTTCCATCTAGATATTAAATAAGCTGTCATGCAGCCAATGCATTGAAATATTTTTTTCTTCTACACTTCATTTTGTCTTGATTGGACTCTCATAATGACAGTTTGGCACCCAGGGCAGCGTATTTAAAGTTCCAGTTTTTGTGGTTTTGAGAATAGTTCCTCCCCTTTCTAGTTGGCCACACCCCTCCCATTTTCTCCACCCATTCAACTGTCTCCTGCAGCCCCCCTTTGATTTGAAGTCACCAGCCGCCACTGCCAATCACACAAAAGTTGGATTTCCTTTGCATTGCACACAGTAGCTTCTGCTCACTTTCACTCACAGTTGCACCTCTTTATAGCAGTAAAGATAAAAAAAATCACAAACCAAGACAGGACTGTTTCAGATAAGCCCTGGTTTGTCCTCTCTGAAGTCTGTGTGAATTAAGAGCTGACTAGGCTCCTAGGGATGGCTAGAGTGTGCCTGTCTAAAATGTATCCCTTTCTAACAACAAACAGTGAAAATTAGAGGTAAAACAACAAAATATAAATCAAAGTAAATCTTCCTCTTTAAAAGCTATCCATCTCTTCCTACACTGAAAAACAGAGGAAAAATAAATCAACATAAATCTTCTCTTACCAGGCAAGATAGGGGCAATATATGGTCCTAATACAGATTACCCAGACTTTGTCATAAACTTTTATGAACAGCAACAGGAAATATGTCTGTATTGTGAGAGACAGGCATTATTGGTGGATATTTCAATATGGAAATAAACTGAAGATATGACAGGAAATATGTCTGTATAGAAAGGAATGGTAAAGCATTAAAAATAATCTTTAAATAGATGACAGAAGATGGATGGGTGTATGTACCATGGAGATGGCAACACCTTAACAATAAGGAATATACTTTCTCTAGTGATGAAGAAAAACAAGCTGGTAGGCTGTATGTGTTTTTGTTAATGGGTAAGGGGCTGAAAAAGGTAAAGGATACTTTCATAGGAGAGATATGTCTTTAAGATCATGCACATGCAAGTGTGTTGTCGTTGTTATCCTCCAAGGAATTGACTCAAAATTGGAGATGGAGGTAGAAGCCTTGGTACTGGATCCATTGTCAAAGATGTAAAGAAGGGTTACACAGAGGGGAGTAGATTCTAATTTGGAATGGATGAGCAGACAGAGAGGGAGAGCAATATAACATCTTGGACATGGTGGCAGACAAATGTCCTTTTAAAGGTATTTTTATTGGAATGGAAGGGCACTAAAGGAGAGAGGAAAACAAATAAATTAAAATAGGAGAAGACTTAAGGATTTTTCAAAGTGTGTTGAATGCTGACATTATGGAGGGAATGTAGACATATGAAGACAATTGCAAAAGCTAATTGAAAGTAAACATAGAAGAATATGAAAAAAACAATGTTAGGGAAAAGATTCATTAGTATTCAGGATTTTTTGGGTGGTGCAGGGGTGAGAAGTTAAATACATTGTTAGCAGCCAGAGTCAAAGAATGATGCTATTTTTGCATAGGGGAGGTATGGTAGAACTTTTTGTGATGTTGCAGCAGTGAAGAATGTATTTTGGGAGTTTTTCAGTGATTTATACACTTCTAAAGGACACAATTTCAATGATCATCATCAATCGTCAAACTACTCATGAATTTAGAGAAGGATGCTTTGGACAAGGGTTCCAAAAGGATAATTGGCACAAAAGAGGCCAAAAACAAAGTAAAGTGCCAAAACTGCTGGAGCCACGGATGTCAGCAAAATACTTTATTAAAAAAATCCACAGAGCTTATGTCAAATACAGTCCTAAATACACATTAACGCCTTAAAACAAAATTGCGTTTTCGTCTTAACAAATCAACTTCTTCAGATACCCTCTGACAAAATGAGTCAAACCTTTTATACCTTTGTTTAAAAACCATTACCCAATCACTACAACCTCCAAATTAATTAATGTTGCCTGTTTATCCCTATGCTTTGAAACACTTCTTTCATAACCAAACATTTCATTATTTCTAAAGGTTATTTCTTATGAATAAATAGATAAATAATGTAAACACCCTTAAACCAATGAATATATTATAAAAATTTATAAATATATATATATATATATATAAAATTCAATATTTAGTATTAAGATGTTTTTTTAAAAAATAATTTATATAAATATAGCCTGTCATCTGCTGGTTAAAATATTAAATACACATGAAACATCATATTTTTCCTGCTCTTAATTTTAAAAGTGGCATAATAGAAATAAAATCATTAAGACCTGGGGAATTAGTTGCGTCAAGAGAAATTTGCCACCATAGCTCCCTAAATTCCAATTTTTCCTCCCATAATCCACCCCACACATCTTTTTTAACTTGTTCTAAAACCATAAAGTGAAATTTGGCATTGGGACAACATATGGTGTGTTTATACAAAGCGTTGGTCTCTTTTTTTGTGGATATTTCGTATTTGTGTTCGTATATCCTTCTTTTTAATACTCTCTCTGTTTTACCCACATAGAAAGCATTACATTCTGAATATACCACACCATTAGTTTCACAATTGTAGTAATCTGTGCTTATAATCCACCTCTGTCTACTTTCTAGAAAAACTTTTTCTTTATCTACTATATTGCTACAATACACACAGTGTCCACATTTAAAGGTACCCTTCCTAACCTTATTCGATCTTTGGGGGCCTTTGTGTTCCAACATATTTTTAAATGATTGTGAATTTTTTTATACTACTTTAACATTATTATTACTTATTATTTTGTGATCCAGATCAGTCAAACTAATAAATTTTGTCCATTCTCTTTCAACAACTTTTTTTGTAACATTGTTGTTGAAGGCATTATATTCAAGAACCAATGCATGTCTATAATCAATCTCTTTAGGGATGGGGGTGTTAGTAGTGGGGATATTCAACCCGCAAATAATTTTATTGGGATTCCTATTACCAAGGATAGGTTTGAATCTACTTTCTCTCCCATTCAAAACTTCTTCTTGAATTTTACTAATAAATTCCTGGGGTAACCTCTTTCCAAAAACATTTTGTTTAATAAGTTACATTCGTCCTTAAAATCAGCTTCTAAGGTGGTCATATGACTACCTCGGACAAATTGTCCCTTCACTATATTCTTTTTACAATAATAGGTGTGTGCACTTTGATAATGTAGAAATGAATTACAGAAGGTGGGTTTCCTATATATTTTAGATTTAACTCTATCATTCCTCCTATAAATTTCCTTATCCAAAAATTGCAACTTCTCAGTAGAAACATGAAACGTAAATTTTAGGAACTGAGTTGTTGGCGTAAGCTCTGTGGATTTTTTAATAAAGTATTTTGCTGACATCCGTGGCTCCAGCAGTTTTGGCACTATGCTTTGGACAAGCTTTAAATTAGAGAAATCCTCAGGTATTGATAGATTTTCAGTGAAGTTTTATAAAATATTTCAGGATGTTTTGGCTAACTATTTGCCTATGGACTGGACTCTTTCACCAGGACACTGGTAGTTCTTCCTCCAAAAGATGATCAGGATAGGTGAATACCAGAAAATTATAGACCCTTATCGCTAATCACCATAGATACTAAAATTGTAGCAGCAGTATAGGTCAAGAGATTGCAGAACAATCAAGGTTTTGTAAAAAGGAATACAGCTGAGAGTACTTGATGATTGTTAAATGGATTAACTGGTTCATGTAGAAAAAGAAGTATGAGGTAGAGCTGGTCTGATATTTTTTAATATCAAAAAGCATTTGATTCACTCAAATGGACTTTTTTATTTAAGATTTTGAGGGAAGTATGGACATGCAAAAGGTTTGTAAACTGTGTTTCTGCATTATCCAGGGATAACCATGAATACAGGCACTAGACAGGGATGCCCCATCCCCATTTTTATTTAATATGGATATGGAGATCTTAGCATAACCAATCTGTAACTACATGTAGAGCATTACCTGCATATGGAAATTCTTTCAGATGTTTGCAGATGATTGCATGTTAGCAAATAATAGGTTGGACCTTACAGGGTAGGTAGGATAAACAACACAATTAAACAGAATTTGGTTGCTAACAGCAGAGGCCAAATACTTAGGACTGTTGATGGGGTACACAGAACAGGCTTTAATAAATAGCAGTTATTCAGACTTTTACAAAAAAGATGTTCTATCTATTGGAGAAATGATTATCTAGTGTATTTACCCTGACAGGCAGGATTAACTTAATTCTTCAGATAATGATCCTTCTGAACATTTAGTATGTCAGTAGATATATACCACTGGAGGAAAAAACAATAAATGGTTAATGACAATTAACGTGATAAATGTGTATGGAATGGAGAAGAGGTATGAGTGCCAGAGGAAGACTGCACCTACCTAGGAATGGGACAGCTGAGGAATGACACGCTTTGGTTTATATTCCCTAGCCTCTGTAGCAGCAATTGCTTAATTATGAGATTCCCTGAATCAGGATAAGGAATTTAATGCTAGATGGGGAGATTCACAGGGAAATTACATATGTGATAGACTTATTAAAGCATTCATTGTTACTTGGAGTGTTACATGCTAGGCTATGAACAATCACAAAATTAGAATCAAAGGACTACCAATCCATCGGAGGAAGTGGCAAGTGTGGGTGTCAATATTGTAAAAAATCGGTTTCAGAGGATGGAAGGTGGAGTTTTCAAGTTTGAAGAGTGGCCCAGATTTAAAGATAGTTGTAACTGCTAGGAAAAGATAAGGTTTCAATATTATCAGTTAAAGCATGCTGGGAAGTATTTAATATTCTTCTTCTCCTCCTTTCTGCTGCTTCCGGTGGGGGTTGCCCTAGCAGAACATTGGTCCTCAGAACAAGTGGCAGTAGAGTTTTATGGTGTGAAGTTGTCAGCCTGACACCAACCTTCCACAGAAGGCACACACATGCACACACTCACACCAATGGGCCAATCTAGAATGTCCAATCCACCTGCAGCATGTCTTCGGAATGTGGGAAGAAACCAAAGCACCTGAAGGAAATGCATGCTAACACAGGGAGGACATGCAGACTCTGCACAGAAGGTACCCCAGCCGAGAATTGAATGAGAGAAGTAAAATAAGGGGAAGTTCCTAAATAATGAGTTAGGAGGAAGGATGCTCCTTTTTCACAAATTTGAAGTGGTGAGAGGAAAGAGAGACTTGTAGTAAATTTTATGGCTTTGTTATAAAACATACATATAGGAAAGAGATGGACAGATTAAAAATAAGGTGGGAAGGGAGTGAAAGAATAAAGCTTTCCAAAATGGATTGGTTGAATGGCATAAGAATGCATGGCAAACTGAAAGCATTACCAGGGATATGGGAACATCATATGCATAGGTGGAATGGGACACTCTTACTGATTTGTAAGGGGTCAGGTGCAGGTAAGAGGAACTTTTGCAGGTGTATAGAACCTTATGTAAGAAATATACATATCTTTTGGGAATATAGCAGTATTAGGAAATGTTGGAATGGCACTTTTCAGGAATGGAAAAATATATTTAAGAAGAAAAAGTCCCTAGAAAATGAGAATTTTGCTTGTTAATAATAGAGGGAGAAGACAAAAGATGGACGGTAACAGAGAAAATGATGAGACTTTTATTATAAGATAGGTTAGGAGTTACATATCTAAAGCATAAAAAGGGAGTATGTCATAGAGGCAAGAGGAATTAGGGGAAAAATAATTTCAGGACCTACTATAGGATTTTGTGCATGTAAGAGAATAGAGAAAGAAAAATAAAGGTCAGCAAAGACTGAAGCAAAGTAAGGAAGTATTATTGGTTGGAGAACAAGATGACTGGTGACAGTTTAGGAGCATCAGTTACATTCTCACAACTGATTCAAAAAAGCAAGCATGGGTATAGGGATGACTATCGCACAACAGAGATTGTACTGTTTGTCATTTTATTGGGATATCTCAGATACTTCATAAATGCGCTTGTGTGTGTGTGTGTGTGTGTGTGTGTGTGTGTGTGTGTGTGTGTGTGTGTGTGTGTGTGTGTGTGTGTGTGTGTGTATATATCTATGGATCTATTTTAGAAGATCAAATTGCCAGAACAACAAAATGTAAATTAATGAGATGAGAAGACTAAAAATGCTATAAGAATTAACGTTTACCAAGCTGAACTTAGGAACAACAAAAACCTACTGTGCATGTCAAACAGCACTCTAACTTGTGAATGGAGATTGGGGACCATTCACAAAAAACAGCTACTCCATTTAAACACATATTTTAACATACAAATGTAATTTTTCAATGTTTTTGCAGGGGGACCAACTCCAAGATCACACTACAGTGGGGAAAAGGGTAAATTTCTCAATCCTCACTGTACTGTGATCTGTGTTAAAATATATCTTTAAACAGAGCAACTTGTTTTTCTGAATGCTCCATGATCTCCATTCAGACGTTTGACTGCTGTTTAACACGCACAGTAGCTTTTTGTTCTTCCTAAGTCCGGCATGTTAAACGTTCATTCTTAGAGCAATTTCAGTCTTCTCATCTTGATAATTTAAATTTTGTTGTTCTGGCAATTTGATCTATTAAAGTAGATCCATTTAAATATAAATATATATATATATATATATATATATATATATATATATATATATGGTTCCCTATTAGAATCCTGAAACACTATAAGCCTGAAAGTCAAAATCCTGAAAACTAATGACTGAAAATGCAAAATCTCGAAAATGCAAAATCCTGAAAACACAAAATGGACATACTGACGTCATTGTGGCTTTGCTATTGTTAGCCCTGTGGTGTTAGGTCATGCGTTGGGTCCAGGTAAGTGTGCGGTTGGTTTTATGTTAGGGTTTGGGGCGGTATAAGTGAGTTAGGGTTAGGCAGGTTAGGCATGTATGCAATAGTGACAAATATTGGGGTTAGGGGTGGTTTAAGTGAGTTAGGGTTAGGGCGCGGGTCAGGTGAGTGTGCGATAGTGACGGACCTTAGGGTTAGGGTTAGGGTCAGGGTCAGTTGGTAGATATTAGTGTCTTTATAGTGACATATTAGCATTATTTGTGTTTTCAGGATTTTGACTTTCAGGATTTTGCATTTTCGAGATTTTGCATTTTCAGTCATTAGTTTTCAGGATTTTGACTTTCAGGCTTATAGTGTTTCAGGATTCTAATAGGGAACCATATATATATATATATGTGTGTGTGTGTGTGTGTGTGTGTGTGTGTGTGTGTGTGTGTGTGTGTGTGTGTGTGTGTGTGTGTGTGTGTGTGTGTGTGTGTTTATACTTAACAGTTTGATGATTTGTTTTATTTTTATGATAAAAATCATGTATAAAATTAATAGGGGAATAAAATGTAAAACTGAAAGCACATGGGATGAAAGTACAAATAAGACAATTGTCATGGCAGGAAATGGAAATCAGAAAAAATCTGAAAACTGAGATAGAAATTAAAACGGTGGAAAAGGTTAAGAGCATCAAGTATCTGGGAGGGGTGGTTGAAAAGATGGGCAGTCTCAATGATGGGGTCAAAACTAGAATCAGAGGGGCTGCAGCCAAAAGATACCAAGTGTCAGGGGTAGTATGCAACAGATATATGTTAATGAAGCTGGAAATTAAGGTGCCCAACACAGTGGTGCAAGTAGTACTACTATAAGATTCAAAAACCTGGACAGTGAAGGCAGGACAGCTTTGGAAGCTAGAGGTGATGAAGTTAAAGTGCCTAATACAGGTGGTAGGATGCATACTGTGGAACAGATGAAGACATGAGAAAATCAGAGCAGAAGCCAAAATAGCTCCAGCTGCAGAGAATTTCAAACAGAACAGGTTACAGTAGTTCAGGCACATGTGCAAGAAGACAAAAGACAATCTGGAGCATCAAATTTGAGACAGACAGGAAGAAGACAACAAGAAACAAAGATATCCAGCAAACAGGTGGACAGATTGTGTGTGTGATAAGACCTACAACAGTCTGGCTTGGCTGACAAAGAAGGTAGGAGAGCATCATGGTACTGAGAGAAATAGTGATGTCCAATGCGAACCCTGACCCCCAGGTAGAAAATAGGAAGAAGGGGATTGATAATGATGATGATGATGATGATGATGATGATGACTCTTAGAAGTGTTACCTGTATCTGGAGACAGCATACCAGTAAAACAAAAGATTAAGAAATGTAATGCCTGTCTAAGAAAGTGGACAAGGAAAAAGGACTTAGGTCTAACAGGCAACTTGGAGAATTGTACCAGAGTGGAGCTATGTATCATAGAGTCTTCCTAACCATGTAAGAATGGCAGTGAGATAGAGAGGTACTTTTGCATGATAGTACCATTGTGCTAAGATGGAAGTAGAGAGTTAAACAGAAGTGCATGGCAGTTACTCACACATTAGGCAGTGAGAAACAAAGGATAACTCAGATTTTGACTGGGTAGCATTAATACACTTATAAATTCTGGGAATGAAGATGAATGGGTTGTAGGCAGCGATGCAGGAGGGGAGGGTGGGAATCATGAGCCAATAACAAAAGCAAGTATGACATAAAGGTGTGTAGTTGTAGGCTGTTTAGAAATGACAGAGAGTTGAGGGGGTGAACACATAGTAGCAATTTACATAAGGAGGGTCATCAAATATGAGATTAGAAAGGAGAAGGAATGTCATCCTGTGAAAAGGGTAAGGAAGCAGCAAATGCCAGAACTGAGGGTAAACAACCTGTCAGAGCAAGAAGGAGGGCAACTGGTTGTTTGACATAGTATATCACTCTTGACAAACATACAAAAATTAAAGGATGAGAGATTAGGAGAGAGAATAAAATAGTGTCATAAGAAGTAAGGAAGAGTTATTTTCATGGGGCATCTAACTCTGCTTGAAGCAGATTTGGAGATCTCATGTTACAGTATGTGGAACGATCTAGGACCATGATGGGTTGCAGATCTGTAGTGGAGCTCCTATACAAGGTGAAAGAGGTCATAGATAGTGAGAGGAAAAAAAATTTTTCTTGCAATATCACACCATGGAATGGTTTAGATGCAGGCATAGGGTAAGAAACTAAGGTCAGAGTTGCTACTGTTGGATGTCAGGACAGTGGACTATGCTAAAGTTGGATCAAGGATCAAACAACGTTTCATGATCTGTAGGATAGCAGGGGCTATACGAATGTGTCAGTGATGGATTACTCATGAGTAGGTTCAAGGCTCTGAGGAAGAAGAGAAGAGGAAAACAAAGACATGCCAGTGGACATACACAGGACTATAACACAAATGATTTTGCACATAAGCACAATATTTTGCTAAAGTGTACTTCTGTTTACAGTTTGAGTGCTGCTGTTATAGTTTTGTATTATTTAGTGTCTTTGCATTATAAATCATTTCAAAGTACCACTGGAAATTATTATCATTCTTTGTTGATTTTTGCACTTGCTGAGCATTCATTGGGGAGTGATTTATTATTTGTTTGTTGGTTACTGTCTTACTGAACTTTTTGCTTACACAAAATTGACTTTATATTAAGCAGGCTTAGGTCTATACCCTTGTGCCAGTGGAAGGTAGTCTGACCTCATTCTGCAGTTTAAGTGTAATTTAGTGATTGGCCAGTT
Organism: Protopterus annectens; assembly: GCF_019279795.1. Classification (NCBI taxonomy): domain Eukaryota; kingdom Metazoa; phylum Chordata; order Ceratodontiformes; family Protopteridae; genus Protopterus; species Protopterus annectens. The sequence continues at coordinate 1,460,981,636 of NC_056732.1, forward strand.
AGTTATTTTGATTGTTTATTCAGTGTCTGCACCTATTTAAAGCTGGTGTGATTGCACAGCTCTGAACTCATTTTCACAGAGCTTCCAACTGCTTATTTTCCACATTACACATTTGAGAGTGTTCTGTTTCAATCCTGTACCACCCTTGGCAGATAAGTACAATACTTGCTAAATTGCTCCTCTATTTGCAGTTTAGGAGTGCTGTTGTTATAGCTTTGTCTTTGTACTATAAATCATTTTAAAGTGCCCCTGAAATTTGTTTGTTGTTTCTTGCTGATTGCTGGGAGCATGCCTTAGGCAGTGATTCATTGTGTTTGCTTATTGATTACTGTATTCCTGCAATTCGTGTTAAGACAGAGTTAATGTTACATTAATAATGATTAGATCTGCACTCTAGTGGCAGTAGAGAGTAGCCTGATCTCATTCCAAGCTGGGAATCACTGCAGTCAGCTTTAAGTGCACTTTGGTGATTGGCCAGAGGGCCATTTTGCTTGTTTCTTCATTTTCTTTACTTGGGACATTTGCATAATACTGCTCATCTCACAGGAGGGTTCAACAGTGTCCTGTACAGACACAGGCACATTGAATTGAAACTTTCACTATAAAGACCTCCTCTGCAGTCTCCCCAGTATGTGGATGAGCACAGAGCAGCTAGTTTACACATTGAAGAGCACAGCCTATGAGTTTAGTCCGAGATAAACTTAACATTTCACTACAAGAAACCCATATGACTAATGATCAGTGGGATATACTGAAGGATAAGAAATGGATTAGGGAGATAGTGGCGGCAGAAGGGACAACAAACAGTGCAGGGGTGGCAATTATAATTAAAAACCGATACCAAGAGAAAATCTTAGATGTCAAAGTAGATAAAGGGGGACGGTGGTGTTTAGTGGTTCTGATATCCAAGTTCTATGATAAACCCATATTACTTATGAATATATACGCCCCTTCCACTAATCAGCACCATTTTATAACTTCACTTTACTCCATTTTACAACAATATAACAACTGTTTTATATTAATGGGAGGTGATTGGAATTCGTATCAAGATCCCAAGTTAGATAAATTCGGTTCATCTAAAGCTTTTAATAAACAGGCAATGATAGCATTGAAGGAATTTAAAACCGATTTTAAATTATATGACCCATTTAAACATACACACACACATGGGAAAGCAGAGAATTTTACTTTTTATTCAAGTTGCCATAAAATGTGGTCGAGAATTGATTTTTTTTTTTATCTCAGAAGTATTGATTTCTGCTGACCCATGTGTTTCTACCCAAGCTCGACAATTATCGGACCACTCAAAGATCACATTAACACTAAACAATAATAATATGAGTAATAGGAGACTTCGAGGATACAATTGGTCTTTAAATCCTTATTTACTGAGGAAAGATGACATATTGAAAGAAGTTAAAGAGACACTTAAACATTTACTCCATAACCTCCTCAAAAACAGACACCCTGTTGATATAGAATGGGCTACAACTAAAGCCCAAATAAGAGGGATTTTTCTTCAGAAAGCTACTTACTATAAAAAAATGCAAAATAAGGAACTACAAGAATTGGAAACCAAAATTAAGTCACTAGACCAGGAGTTAATGAGGAACTACAATAAACAAACAGAAATAGACTTATTAAAATGTCAAAAAGAATTGTTTTTATTACATAATAGTAAACTATCATTTTATGAACAGAGAAATTTAGTAAAATACGCGAATCATATTCAGACTCCCTCAAAAGCACTAGCACGCATTATTAACCAAACGAAATCAACACTATTAATATCAGAAATATATTATAATAATAGAACATATACTAATAAGGCGGACATCATGAATACTTTGAAACAATATTTAATCAGGTTTATGGTGATCAGCAGACACTTTTACCAGATAAAGTTAGGAAAGATTTCTTACAGAAGATCACATTCCCAAGTATTGATAAGGAGTCCCATAGGGATTTAATTAAACCGATTTCAGCGGAGGAGGTAACAGAGATAATTAAGAAGCTGAAACCACATAAAGCCCCAGGGCTGGATGGATTGACCTCTGAATTCTACAAAACTTTTAATGAGATACTGAGTAGAATACTTTCACAGACATTTAATTATATAATCCAAAATAAAATTAATGATCCCCACTTTAATGCTTCAAAGACAATTTTGATACTGAAAGAAAAAAGTGATTCTAAAAACCCAGATAATTACAGACCCATTTCACTCTTGAACATAGATATGAAAATTATGACATCCATCCTGGCAAATAGACTGAAAAGGGTCACAAATTTAATAGTATCAGAGGAACAGGCGGGGTTTATGGATGGGAGACAGACCACTGATAATACATTAACGCTTCACACATTAATTTCCTATGCCAAGCACAAAAATCTCAATATTTATGCACTTATAATTGACGCACAGAAAGCATTTGACAGAGTTAACTTGGTATATCTATTTGATATGTTATCATACTTTAATATACCTCAGGATTTCATTTTAACATTAAGGAAAATATATAACAGCACATATACAAATGTATTTATCAATCAAGAATGCTCTAAAAGAATACAAATTAAAAATGGTACCCGACAAGGGTGCCCATTATCTCCTATTTTATTTAATCTTTATTTGGAACCATTATTTTTACACCTTAAACAAAATGTTTTTTTACAATCCCCCAACATTATATGGTATGAAGATAAATATGGCTGCTTTCGCAGATGATTTAAATATATACTGTACCACACCTGTGTCAGATACCGAGAACATATTAAAAGCAGTAGAAGACTTTGAGAAAATCTCTAATTATAAACTTATATTTAAGAAATCCAAAATATTCCCATTAAAGACACCTACACCCTTTTCATTGTTACCATTGATAGGACAGGTAACGATGGAAGAAAGAACAAAATACCTGAGTATTGTATTTTCAACTGATAATAGAGATTTTTTTATAAACAATGTTAAGTCAACTTGGGATCAGATAACATTGGACTTGAAAAGATGGAGTAAACTGAAATTACCAATGATGGCAAGGACTGCAATTATCAAAATGAATGTTCTTCCCAGAATACTATATATACTTAGAGCTACACAACTCAGAATCACGAGGAAATTTTTTAAACAGCTTCATATAGGACTAGGGAGATTTCTTTGGGAACCTAGGAAAACGAGGATAACATATGAGAAACTGATGGCTCCAAAGAATAGGGGAGGTCTAGACTTACGGTTGAAACTTATTACTTGGTAATTAATGCTAACAGAATTTTAAGGGCGATTCACTTTGATAGAGGCAGTCTGAAATGGGCGCCCAAACGGTTGGTCTTAACTTATAGACATGTAACTGGAGTGGGAATTAACTGTAAAGCTTTGCCCTTTTTGAATAGGGGAACACTCAGTAAATATGACTTAATGGAACATATTAAAACCTATGTAACTTCAATTCAAAATCTTTTTACTTCATTAAACCTACTAAAGTATATGATGGTGTTTCAACCACTCCACAAGAACCCAAATTTAGTAATAGGGAATAAATTGATAGACTTACAGAAATTCCCTCTAAAAAAGGATCTAATCATATTGGATTTCTACCCCTTGCTTGGGATATCAGTTCACGATATTTTAAAAGAGAAAAGTCTTCCTATTTCCTATCTAATTATCATGAGACAATTAAAAGATCTGGCTATAAATTATTTTAATAACTTTGAATTTAAAGAAGAGGAATTAAATATATGTCGTAATCTGTGAGAAGCTCTGATACAAGACAAAAAATATATAACTACCTCATATAAACTGATAAAAGAGATGAAACATAATAAACATATTCTCTTATCGAATTACTGGAGGGAAAAATTAATATTAGTTGACGACAGCAAGATCTTGGAAGCATTTAATCTAACATTAAAGTCAGTATCCCTCCAAAAATTACTATTCACACAATTGATGATATTTAACAATGCCTACTATACCCGTCTTACTCTTCATAAATTTGACTCAAAAAATTCTCCTAATTGTCCATACTGCATAGACCAGACAGCTGACCTGTTTCACATGTTCTGGAGTTGCAAATGCATTTTTAAACTTTGGAATTTGTTAAAACTTCAGTTACAGAAAATGGGCTACCAACACTTAACACTCTCTTGGGAATTTATGATCCTACATATTCCCCCAGATAACTTAGATAAATCAAAAAGGATCATAATCATGAATATTTGTTTATTAATGAAACTATACATAGGTTCAAACTGGTTGAACCCGACCCAGACATCTTGGGAAAATTTTAGAACATTAGCAATAAGACACATATTAGCACACAAATTGTTAATCAATGACCATAAGAAAAGCATACATAATATTAAAATATGGGAGCAAATCTTTAATATTGTGTTGGCCTAGAGGTTCTTATCCACTGTTACTTAGGATATATATTTATAAGACAGATTCAATCTTAGATTAGATATAGGTTGTAATAATAATACAGACTGATGGCTTTTTCATGTTGTATTTCCTTCTTAATAATTTGTGTTAATATACAATGTTTGTGTAACTTTTGGAAGCAATCATGTACATATTGTATATACATAGTAGTGTGTAGTTATGTAATTGAAAAATAATAAAAGACGGATTATTGAAAAAACAAACAAAAAAAAAAAAACTTAACATCCTAGCTAACCAGCTGTAAATCCTTCTTGTACCATCCTCTAGTAAAACATGTAAAAAGGGTCTGAGACTATTGATACGCACTATCCTGCTACCTTTGTGGTTAGGTTGGCTGACATGGAAATCCTGAGACAATATAGCAAATGTCTCATTTATACTGACAGCCATCTAATTCTAAAGCAAACTGATACTGGATGTGAGAGATGTACTTACACAATGTCACTGGAACAAGACTGTCACTTACTAACACTAAAAATAGCAAATAGGTTGTCAGACACACACACACACACACACACACACACACACACACACACACACACACACACACACACACACACACACACACACTACACCAGCCACACATAGTGTAGACAAGACACATAAATCCACATATGCAGAGGATCTTAAATGTAATATTCCAAAACCTCAAAGGCCTCACAGATGCTGTACTTACTTACTTTAAGTATCCTGAGAAACCTTATAAATAATCTAAACAGGCAATACCCACCACATCATAAAGTATCTCAAAATCTAAGCCCAAATACATATTACCACACAATTCAGTATTTCAGTCATAGGAGATTCTGTTGTGAGACATACAGATATCCTACTCATCAGGCTAAGTAAGGAAAGAGTCATGGTCAGTAGTCTGACAGAGGCCAGGAATTGCCTGATCACACAAGCACTTAGGTCACTGAGCCACACATACCAGAATGACATAGTCATACTCATGTGGACTATATGAAGAGAGACATGATGGAGCTGTCTGACTATTTGTCTGAGGCCAGCATGAGCTTAGCATTGAGCAGCATTCCATCTTCTCCAAGGATGATGGCAAAATATGAGCAGAAGATAATTGACTTTAATAATTGGCTTAGTTTCTGGTTTCTGGTGTCATTTGAAGGGGGTATAATATCTATCTGTCTGGGAGGATATGGTTGACAGACCATGTTGCTTTGTCATGGATGGTCTGCACCTATCCCTTCTAGACTTTCAGATATTTGCCTAAACCTTGTCCACCCCATATTGCCTTTTTTAGGCATTGCCAGCCTGATAAACCTTCTGACATAGCTAAACTTACTCAGATAAGTGAAAGGTGTTACTGCTCAATGCTAGAAGTCTAAATAAGAAATTACATTCCCTTCAGTTTCGTCCTTCCCTGGAGAATATAAACATCTGTATAGTTTTTGAGACATATTTTAAATTTGCAGAGAGCACCTTGGCGGTGCACAGCTATAATGTCTTCCATACATTTAGACCATCTACTGCAGAGTAAAGGGATACTTGATGTTTCTGGATAATCTCCACACCCTTACTGCTGCCACTCTTTTATGCACCTGGCCACAATTCAGCTACTTCTTTACAATCTCTAACTTTCTAGCTATCATTTACCACTCTCCACTACTATCTCTATTTCCCTTTTACCTGGACTTTATCAATACTTCTAGATAATTTGTATAATTACTTCACTGTCTCCTTAGCGATATCTATTTACAACTGAGTCCATTTTGAAAAAAACAAGACCCATAAGCTCAATATTAGCTAATATTTTTACTGTATTCTTGTTTTAACTGTTATGTTTTCTTTAACTGTCATATCAATATTATTGTACATGTTAATTTAATATTATATGTATATACATTTATTTTTTGATTAACTGTCATAGCATTACTAGTCTGTGTGTATGTACATTTATTACATAAATCTTGTATAACTGTCTTTTACTCATTCTGTAAAATAGAGAATTTCTCTCCAGGCCTCCATTGAAAATGGGACTTGTGCCAGTCAGGATTTCCCAGTAAACAAAAGCAATACATAAATAAATAACTAAAATAAATAAATAAAAGGTGGAGGACTATATTTATATCAAACACACCTCCAGGCTGATCAAACAGTATGATATGTTGGAGCTTCTCCATGGCCAGCTTACCATGAGCAAACTCATAACATGTAATGGCAAGCTATAAATATCCCTGTATGACCCAGGAAGCTCATACCATATATTTCAATGAACTGGCGACACTCCCCATTCAACTGATTGCCATATTCATGGGCAACTTTAACTACCCCTCTATAAACTTAAAATCTTATATCACCTCAGACATGCAGGCACAGAGATTTCTGGGCTTTGTCAACACAGACGCTCTAGGCCAGCTGGTACAAATATCCACTAGGGTCATTAACATCCTTGACCTAGTCCTTACAAAGACAGATGAATGCTGCACCTCCCAGTGTAATGTCTTCACTGGTCAGGTCAGACCATAAAACTGCCTCCTTTGAAATAAAAATTAAATCCAGGACTCCAGCTAACCCTGGAACTTTTAAGAATTATTATAAGGCTAACTTCCTACCATTATGTGATATCCTAGATAAATTCCAGCCCCCCCCAACCCTGAGAATGCTGCTGTCACATCACTGTTCACAGAACCCCTGCACAGTAATACAAATAGCTGCACAGAAATTGCTGTACCTACCCAAAATAAGTACAGGACAATTTCTAAAAACAAGTCAACCTGATTGAACCCCAACATCGATAGGTTATATAACAAAAGAAAGAAAATCATGGCCAAAGGTAGGAAGTGTTTGAACACGTACATACTGGAAGGGGCATTATACTCAATGATTGACCTAATAATTATTGAGCACAGTGGAATGAATGATCATATCCCTGTACCTGGATGCTATACCCTTACTAATTATCTGTGCAATGAAAAAGGACCTTCTTACAATAATGGATTCTGTGTGACTGAAGGACAGTTTTATGTCAACATAGTTTCCTAAGTCCCTAACTGATAAATCAATTTTCAGGGCTGTGCTGTTAATGTGAAAGCTTGAGAGGATGTCATGCTTGCTAAAGAAGACTATTATATATTTCTTGGTATTTAGTTTTGGTGCATGGGTTATAACACCAACTATTTTTTGTGAAAAGCCCTCTTGAAGGATCTTGGTGTACTCTGTGGAATTTATGATGGCACAAAGTTTAGTCATCTACAAACTTGGTCAGCTTCAAACTCTTTAACTCTTTACATTAATTTTGACCTCTGAGATGTTAAATGTCAAAGAGGAGTGACCTAAGGATAGAGCCTTGGGTTCCACCACTAGTGGTAGGTCTTTTGGAGGTGGCAGAGCTACATATCCCTAATTTCCTGGGTTCTATTTGTGAGCCAGTTTGTTATCCAATGAGTTATGTGGGAATTAATATTTAGTAACATTTAGTTAGGACAGTTTATCAATGATACCCGAGTCTGGATAGTGTCAAATGCCTTTGCTAGGTCTGGGTATGCAGTGTATACTGACTTTTCTTCATCCATTGCTTCGCTAACCTTCTCAAAGAAGTTCACTGGGTTATGTAGGCAGGAACTACCCTTGACAAAATTAAACTGGCTTGGGTCAAGTGTTTGCAGGTTACCTATCTCTTACTTTATTAATTTTAGAATGATCCTCTACTTAGCCTTACATACAAGGCTGTTCAGACTTATGGATCTACAATTGCCCAGGTCTGTTGATGCTCACCTTTGTACAGGAGGATGACTGTTGCTGTCTTCTATTCATTCATCACAAAGTCTGTTTGAAGATTGATATTGGATAGCCTCTGTAGAGGACATGACAGATCCTGTTTCAGGCTGATAAGTAGGCAGCCTGGTATGTTATATAGTCCTGTAGAAGCAGCATTCTTGGCCCTAGATAATGCTATGAGGACTTGTCCCTGGGAGAATCAAGGGGGGATGCGGATGCAGATATGGGATCTGGGAATGTAGAAGATGTTGTTAGATCTACATTTATCTACTAGTAGACTGGAATATGTGATATAATTTACTACTAGCTCTGTGCTGTGCTGGGCATTGGTTCTACAGAGTCTAACATGGATAAAAAAGGCTTTATGGTTGTATTTTGCTTGGGTGGCTATTTTTACCTCATATCTAGCTTTGGTTAATTTGATCAGGGGTTGGAGTCTCTTGTTATGTTTAACAAGAGCATTTTAACATCTCAATGGTTACATTTATTATTGCATGCAATGAATTTTTTCTGCTGTTGCAGAGCCTGTTTATATTTGTAATCCACCATATGCATTTGTTTTTAAGTCTGGCATTGTATTTGCTGTGATGGTGGGACAGATGCATCAATGCAGCTATTTACATGTGCACAGAATTTGTCAGTAAAGGGCTACATATGCAATCATCAGGATGGAGGAGGATGTTAAATTTAATTAGGTCCTCACAAGTCATAGATTAGCCTTCGCCCAGTCTCTGAATACCGAGGTATTTGAGGATGCTTCCAGCTTCAGTCTTACAGTGAATATAAGGGAGCAAGTTACAACTGGTGGGAAACAGAGATGTCCATATTGATGAGGACCAAGTTCAGCATTTTTCTCCTCTACTTGACCTATCGCCTAACTGGTCAAGACAGTTTGTACTTATGAAGTTCAGAAATCTCTGGACGCAGATGTTAGGGGATGTATAAGTCTCCCAGTTGATAGAGGGTTAGTTGAAGCCCCCAAGGAGAAAGGTGTTTGGCTTAATGCATAGTGATTATATACAAGTCAAGTAGGAGATATAGGCCAAGTGAGGACAAAGAGCTGGTCATATTGTTAAATGTGATGTATTGAGGGCATTGTTAATGTTAAGTTGGACGTGGAAGGGTTTATGGTCATTATCCTATCTAATGGGCCTGGAAGTGATATTTTGTTTAACAAATATAAAGACACTGCCTCTTTTAGCACCTAGTTGGTGAACATGTGGTAGGTGCTTCAAACCTGTAATGATAGGATGCTCTCAATGGTCTTGTGCAAGGTCTCCATGTCTCCATAATGATGTATACATTGATGCATTCCAGTATGCAGTGCCAGTGGGGAGTGAAGCTTTTTGTTGTGGCTCCTAGGATTGACCAGCAATAAATTTTGTTAGGTTAAAAGCTGTTGAAGACTGACATTGCCTAAAAAGGCACTATCGGTGTGGAAAAGGTTTTAACCAATATACAAAAGTCTTGTAAAGATAGGTGCAGGCCATCTCTGGCAAAGCTGTTTGAAATGTCTACCATCTTCCCCATTTTCACTGGAAAATCATCGAAGACTGAAGTCAGAAAATAATGGAAGACATTTAAAAAGTGTCCCTATTTTGTGGGCTTTGTTCCCCCATTATTTGTGGCTTTGTCTAGCTTTCTTGCTGTAAGAGGTTGAGAGGTATACTGAGGGAGAAGAAGAAACAGGTGAAGATGAAGAAGAGTAGCAGTACTTCAGAACAGCATTTATGTGTACTGTCAAAAAGATATGCGGCTGAAACAGGTAGGGAAATAAGATACATAAGGAAATCTGGTCATGGAATGCAGAAGTCCAGGAAGTCATCAAAAGAAAGAAGGAGTGCAGGAAAAAATGAGAGCTAGACAAGATGGACCAGTCTTAAAAGAAATCCTGACTGCCTAACAAATACACTAAGAGAGCAGTTGTTATAGCAAAGAAAAAGCCAGACATCAGGGGCATTTTACCAGCTTCTGGAAAGCGATTCAGCAGATGTTGCAAAAAAAAAAATTGGGTGCAAGGCAATGGCAAAAAATAAAGAACATAGTCACCCAGTGCCCTTTATATGGGATGCCAGCAAAATCTGCTCACCAGTCCAAGTCCACAAGACATCAAAAGCAGATGGAAGGAATATTTCCATTAGCTTGTAAATGAAGAAAGTCCCATAGAAGTTGTGTTTCGGCAGCACAGCCTACAATGAAAGAAAAAGAGGAGCCCAACCTAGAAGAAGTAAGAACAGCACCAAGGAAAATGAAGTCAAAAGCAACAGACTCAGATGAGAGCACAGCTGATATGATCGAGATATCGGGCAATTTAGGGGAAAAATGGTTCTAGTGTGTACTCATAGCAGCATGGAGTGAAAGGCGTACCCTTGATGACTGGAGAATAAGCATTCTAGTGCCAGTGTACAAGAATAAAGGGGACATTCATAAGTGTGGCAGTACAGAGGCATCACAATCCTGTCACACTGCATAAATCTTCTGGACTGATAAATGAATTCATAGAGTAGTAGAAAGTAAGATGGGACAGGAGCAGTTTTGATTCAAGATGCAGCACAATCAACTCAGTGTTTGCAGTGACACAGATAGTTAAGAAGAAGCTAGAGATGAGGAAAGAGTCCAACTAGGCATTCTTAAACTTGGAGAAAGTATATAACAAGGTCCCAAGAAAGCTGATATGAGCAGTGCTGAGATGATTCAAAGTCCCAGAAAAAATTGGTAGAATTAATGCAGGGTGCAGCTGTGAAACCATTCATACTGGTGATAGACTGCGTAAACAAACAGGTCAGAGGGGACAGACAATGTGGCATTACGGGGAGACTCTAAACAAAACTTCAGCAAATGATAGGGGAATGGAATTAAAAACTGAAGGCATATAGGGTGGAAATAAGTGTAGATAAGAGAGTTGTAATTGTAGCAAAAAAGGGAAATCAGAAGAAGATGAAAATTAAGATATTAGGGGAAAGTGCAAGAGGTTAACAGCTTCATATATCTGGAAGGGGTAGTGAAGGGGGTGGGATGCTTGAATGGAGAGGTCAAAACTGGAAACAGAAGGACTGCAGAGGTCAGGAATAGTGTGTAAAAGAAGAATGTCAAAGAAGCTGAAAAGTAAAGTGTATAAAACAGTGATGTGACCAATACATTGTATGGTATAGACACCTGAGCAGTGAAAGCAGGGCAATTGAGGAAACTAGAGGTGATGGAGATAAAGTGCCTGAGATGAGTAGTAGGATACACACTGTGGAGCAGGCAAAGAAATGAAGACATCAGATTAGAAGCACAAGCAGCTCCAATTGCAAAAAAGATCAAAGAGAACAGACTTGGAAGTTCATGCACATGTACAGAAAAACAGAAAACAATCTGGTGTAGACGATTTGGGGTAGACAGGAAGAAGTCAAGAGGAAACAAGGGCATCTAGCAAAAAGATTAATGAATTGTGTGAGAGATCTGTGACAGTCAAGTATTACTGTTAAAGAAGGTAGCAGGGTAGCACTGAATCAAAAGAGATGATGACAGTTGATATGACACCCCTACCTCATGTAGAAAATGGAAACATGGGGTTGATGATGATTATAATTACATTTTGGATTAACCTTGTGCTATAATAACTGCACATAAACTTCTAGTGTGTTAATATCTGGCTAGGTATTGTCTTTCTGCTCTTGGTCTCTAGCAAATGTATTAGTCTGTTTCTGCTAGCTTCTGCTCTTGGAATCAGATGTAGTGACCAACTGTATATGTTATAAACAGCTTAGTGACTGGATAGTAGGGCTAATTGTGAATAATCTGAGAAAACTTTGCATGATTAAAGAGCCGAGTCTTTGCCTAGCTTTTCAGTATTTGTTAACATTCAAGCTGCTTGTTTTAAAGTAATTAAGTATATGTACTGCATACAGTCTATTTGTAATGTGACATCAATCTTAGATGTCACATTACAAATAGACTGTATTTTGATGAGCAGAGAGCAGGAAATGGTTGAGATTCTACCAACCCTGTTAAAAATCAAGTAAGTCCCATCTCAGTAATCACAGACCTGCATACCTGATTAAATCTCATGTTGGCTGCTTTATTTTCCAAGCAAACAGTAAATCGGTAGAAAAGAGCCACCAAGAAAACTAAATAAAAATCCCAGCTGGACCTTTTGGCAGTTTCACACCATAAGCTCCATACTATGAATGCTGGTCAAAAGTTCAATATAAAAACATAAATAAAAATGCATCCAAATGGGAAAAATCCATGAACAGCTTTAATAAATACAGGTTAAGCACTTTTGTCCCTACCACAGCATGGGACTTCATCAGAAAAACAACTTCTCAGAAACCACTTACTTAAATACATACAACACATCTAATTAAATGTTAATATAACAATTAAGACCATTAAATAGCAAGGCATGTACTTTCCTTAAAGGTCAAGGTACCCCTATATAATCTCATACAGAATCACAATGTTTTTAAGCGTCACATAATACATTACATAAAAAATATTACTTAAAAATCTTTCCTAAAAATATTTCTTAAAAATGATTCTTAAAAAATATGTTATTAATGAAACACATTAATTAAATTGTGTCAAAGGTCTAGAGCTCTTCTTTTCAAAACAGGCAAGATAGAAACCAAATCATTAATACCTGGTGATACATAAGCTTTTAGATGGGTTATCCAAAAATATTCTCTTAATTCAACAAAAAAGTTCCCATCCAAGGAGAAACCCCGCTTCACTTGACCTCATTTGACTTTCCTTCCCTAACTCCAAATCTCACCACTGCCTTCTCTCCATTTATTTGAAACCAACCCCTCTCACAACATTCTAGAACCAATTATATGCAGATATCTTTGCATTCTTACTGATCATACATTACAGAGTCAATTTACTGCTCCAGTCCAATATTGATTCCTTACTAGCTATCTTGTACACACTGACCCATCCCATAACTTCTCTACTTTTTCATTTTCTCCTATGTCTAAAATCCTTCTTCAAACTATAGTAGCTGGCTTAATCCAGTTTACAAGCTGCTCCAAATCAACACTACTACCACTGCATATTCAAGGTTATTACTCAAAATAAATTCCTCTGAACAAGCACTGCAATATATCATTCCCACGGCACAGCAGCTACTCACCCCTTAAATATATGTTACCAAACTAAACTACATTGCAATACTATAAAACCTATAACACTACTGTCAGTATCGTTCATAACACCTTATCACTACAAACTGCACCTTGACCCCAGTCTCACTAAATCTGCACATTCTTACATATCTTCCCAATACCTGAACAACAAACCAGTAATAATTTCCCCTTACATCTATAACTGAACAGATTAATATAGTTCAACAAGTCACATACTCATCTTACAAGCCTTTTGCTCAACTGACCCAAGTATAAACAACTACTCAGGAAACACACCTCATCATGCCCAGTCATCCACTGCAGGGATATACTATAGACCCTTACCCAGCTACTAACCAAAATTCCACCTGTTTACATATCAACTCCAAAACAGAAATAATCTGGCCTACATGCATACTAAAACAACCCAGCTGAAGCTTATTAACAAAATTCAAGAAGCATACACGATAAAGTAACATCTTCATGCATGGGTTTCACATCATAGACCTCATTTCCCTACAGTAACAGAGATGTGGCTACATCCATCAATAAAACACAAAGAAATGCTACCCTTAGTATAGCATACTATGAAATGATAGGAAGGACAGAAAAGGTGAAAGTGAAGGAGGGACCCTGCCTTCCTCCAACTTACTACAATTAATCACCTACTGACAGCTTCTCCTCAAACTACTTATCACCTACCTTAAACTAAATACTCACAAAAACGTCATCCTACCTATCATATACATTCCCATAGAAACAACATCCCCATTGCAAAAGATATACTCTCTTGTATAAACAGCAATATCTCCCAAGAATATATAATCCTGTGAGAGTTCAACATTGACTAGAAGACAACAATCACAGATATATCTCAGCACTCCATAAACCTTTATGGCTTCACCCACCGTATCACTGCTTCCACAAGACAAAATACAAGTAATATTAAGACCATTACTTTCAACTGGATATTAACACCTGATCCCACTAAACTGCATAAGCTGGACCTCAACACCACCACCACACCATTATTGATTACTTTCCAACCTATGCCAACAGGCATAGCTAGATTTCCCTTAAATATCTTCCACCTGATGAAGCAACACTATGATTTAATTAAACATTTCTTAGCATTCTAAACAAAATGGCTCCTATAATATGAAAATGAGTGAAAGTAAATCCTGCTCAATAACTTAAATATTCAACCAAAAATGAAAATGATTAGGAAAAGGGATAAAGTCTGCTCAACGTGGTTAAAACATAAAACCAACAAAACCAGCAAGCCTTCAAATAACATTGATATGATACTTAAAGAAAGTAACTGAAGATGAGAACAATTAGCTCCATATGCTACAAAATGCAAACCCAAACAACTGAAAAATTCTTCTGGAAGTCAATGAATGAATAAACTGCTTTACCAAGACAGGACCAATCACCCAGCTTTCTCCCTTAGCCATCCCTGAAACCATCACAAATTTCAGTACTCACTTTATCCAAACTATCATCAAACATTTCGATAACTCACTTTATCTAAACCATCACCAACTTCATCAATAATAACAATACCTATCTGACCAATAACCTGCATCCTACACATTCCAATGCTAGTTTCACCCTAAAACCAGTCCCCACAAGGACAATAAAAATTGCATCAAATGAAACCTTTCAGAAGAGTACCTTAAAATTTCCTCAGAAGCAGAAATTAGCCCAAAATGTCCAATAAACTACTAACGTCTGGGCTGGAACCACTCCTCCAGGGAAAGATAGGTTGCTCAAAGCTCCCCTCTCTCACAGGTGAACAGAAAAACTTCCTTCTATCCAAGTAAGGTATGGGCAACTCATAAACTAGTATCACAGCCCTGAATTCAGCACTAGCCTGAAAACTGCTTAGAAAGGTGGGAAACAAGGATTTTTTTTTTTGTTTGTTTTGTTTTTTGATATTGATATGATAAACTAAAATGTGACCTACATATATTAGAAATAGTAAAAAAAAAGAAATTTCACAAACTTGGGGCCCTATACCTCATAACTACATTTCTCACTGAAGTTGGTGGCAGAAAAACTGCAGCCTCTGCCTATCTACTTTTAACGCTGCTTTATGCTTCACCCATATTCACTAATCTGCACTCCAGAGTGACTACTAAACTACAGTAATACTGCCATAAAATAGCAAATTTTGCATAAAGCTTACCTATATATCTCAGCACTGCATAGAACTCCACAAGTCAAATGTCTGAAACTACTACAGCAACACAGATACATTCAACTACATATGATATACATGATATAATATAAACCTCAGTCTAAAAAAATACTCTTATACCATATATACCAACAAGAAATCTGCAATCCATATACAAATCCTTACCAAGCATGCACAAAAATAGCAATTCAGCAGGTAAAGCCCTATATAGCAAACAAATCTCGAGAATATCAAAATCGCTCCCTCTAAACCTAAGGATCAATGACAACCTCTCCTCATTTAAAACACAACTTAAAATCAACCTGATAGACCCATGGCTATTATCTTGTAACACACCAGGATAATTCCAGCCTCTCCCTCCTTTACTTTCTCTTTCTGACCTCATTGTCTGTCCTGGAGATACGTAAGTCTATTGGGATAATTAAGAATCTTTTGTGCAAATAAATTGTATTTAATAAAAACCTTTTAGAAATAATTATATCCAAACAACTATTCCCATTCTCACTAACAATTAATATACAGGAAATAACTTTACTCACTTTCTAACACTCATATTTACAGCATTACTAGCATTCTTTAGAAACTGATTTCATCTTTATATAATGATGTTCCTCTTTTATAGTCTTACTTTTTGCTGACTGGGTAAATATCATTGAAATGTATGTATTACCATTAATGAGTGCCACAGATTTATGCACTTGTTTTATGATTTTGTTTGATGTATTATTGTAACTGATTTTTTTTCTCCCCAGGCCTCTACTGAAAAGGGGTTCCACGCTTAGTTGGACTTTCTTAGTAAACCTATGCAAACAGATAAACAAATAAATTATTTTATTACCCAAATATTGATAAAGGAACTAGATAAATAGTGTGTTTTCTAAATTTATCAGCCATTTTCATAAATATCTTCTGACAGCATGATTATTTTTTTTCTTTGTGAGAAGTGCATTTAGTTTTTAGTCGATTGGTATAATATTAACAGCAGTTTTCTTATTTTAATTCTCCCAGGCTTAATGGCTCTTCTACATTCATCCATTTACCCCATTTGTTCCTTGGACATACAGCTAATTTATTTCTACCGTGGAGTCCTAATTGACATTGCTCCCATGGTGAGGAAGTGAAACAGCTTGCTGGTCTTGCAAGGGCTACTTATCATCTCCTCCATGAAGCTCTTTTCAGCTATAATATAGGTTGCCCTCTAATGGGAAACATGTTTCTGCATGCTGAATTCCCATTGTCATAGCAATGCAAATGTCCTGTGCTCACTAGGCCCAAATTCTTCAGAGTGCAGCATATAGTTCTCCCACTAAGAGTCACATATTTGTAAGCCACAACTGTCAAGCCTGTCCCCCCTCCCCACAGATGGGTGATCTGACAACGTCCACTCACTCTCACCCTACCCTTCAAGCTTCTATAGGTGTCTGAGCCACTATTCAAACTCAGGCCACCTGAACTATAATCAGTGCTTTATCTCTTTCTATGCCCTGGAACTGACATTTTAGCTTTTTATTTTTACTGTAATAATCTACTGAAAGCATCAAGGACCTGTTTCAGGAATGTCCAAGGATCCACAGGCACAAATATGACAACGTTAATAATATTGATTCTCTTATATATATATATATATATATATATATATATATATATATATGAAGAAGTAAAACCTAAATACTATTGGTATTATAAATGAGGAAAGAAATTAACAAACCCTGCTTTATGAATCATCAATAAATGATACAGTATTTGCATGTTTATATAAAACAATACTGTTGACAAGAGATGAAGTGAAATGTTAAGAGGCCAGTAAGGCAGGGTCAGATGAAGAAAATGAACTTTGGATGATATTTGAGGACGTTTTATAGGTGAATTTTGAATAGTCTTTTATTAGAAAGGTGAACCAGAAAGAAGGGACCAGCACTCAATGGTAGCAGTAAAATATATATTTAATTAGATTGTAACAACAACCTAATGTAAAATGCACATTGTGCATTTTACATTTTGTTTAGATTATTACATTATATAATATACTTTTACTACTACCGATGATGATTTCTCCCCTTCTTTCATGGACTAGTTTGGACCACCAACACCAACTGTGCGTGCTGTGCTTGTGTTTGTTGACTGTTTTATTAGAAAGGACCCTAAAATGGGACAATTATTATTGGGTTTTGAGACAAATATTGTGTGAGAGTACACACTATAAAGCAGGTCACTTTTGGCTTTCTTATACAGATGCATCATTTCAGGGAGAGCATAGACATTTACCATGTATAAGAATATCACATAATTTTAGAGTTTTTAAGACCACAAATTAACCCGTGATTGGTCAATGCCATTTTAATAGCAGACGTTCCCACCTGGGGAAAAAGCAGAACACTTCTCTCAACTGGTTATCCATGCCATACGTTTTGCTCTTTTGACAATCTTTCCCAGAGAAACCTTACAAGAACTTTTACAAATTCCAAGGAAATCTGACTTTTGACTGTTGGTGCCACTCTCAATTTTAAATGTACTGCAGATTGTGTGTTTCTTCAGGCTGCAGACTGCCATGTTGAGCATGCTCAGTGGCAGACAGTATGCGATTCATATGGCACTTTGAGAAATGCACAGCAAGGTGAGCGTGCTTATGTTGTTGTACATTTCTACAAACCAAGCTATACATATGGAAGGAATATACCATGGCAGAAGGTTCATCTTGCACTTTGATGGCATTTTGGGTAGATTAGAGATATGACCTCTGCACACAGTATAGCAGATCATAAGAGATATTACCTCTGCATGCAAGTATAGCAGATCATGCACTCAGCAGTTGTATAGTGCAGTACATTTTGGGGGGGGGGGGGTTGAGGATTTAACATTTTATGGTCTTACATGCACATTCTCTTTATGTATATATATATATATATATATATATATATATATATATATATATACACACACACACACACACACACACACACACACACATATATATATATATATATATATATATATATATATATATATATATATATATATATATATACATATGTGTGTGTGTGGGGAGGGTGCGCACCTCATGTTTTGTTCATGACGTGCAGGAGTGTAATGAAATTCTTCCACTCTTTCTTTGATAACTGTCATAAGAGGATTTCATTCATTTGATTGCCCTCCATCTCAGGCAGACCCTAAGTTTAAATGTCTCATCTGAATCACAGCACCTCAGAAGTGCAGCACCCCCTTATGTTGAAGTGAGCAATTGCTGTGGGAATAAAACAGTGTTCTGTTTTTCCATTACCAACGACAAGTCTGCTACTTGTTGACCCATAGATACTGAAAGTGTGCATGCAAGCACACAAGGAAGGTTGACCTTAGTAACTGTGAGGTCCAATTTGGCAGATGTGTAAGTCCAATCCCAGTTAAGGAACAAAAAAAGTCAATTTCCCAATCCACCATTCCTCATGTAAGGTGCAAGTCAGGTCCATTCTTCCCAGTCTGTGGTCCATTACACTGATACAATTTATAACAACACTTCAGCTGCAGCACCAAATGCAATGAAAGCTGGTAATGCACCAAAACTTTTCCTGTTCTAAAACTGAGGGGCCATTTTAGATGTGGAGTCTGACTGCATTCAATCAGCGTAAGGCCAGACTTGCAGCTCAACAATTTATCACAACAGAACAAATATTATTATCTAACTTCAGCCAAAAAAAAAAGACTTATTAGGAAACAGTGCCTTAGAACTAGAGAAACGAATACATACATTAGACACTGTAGACTGTATTTTAATATTAATAGTTCCCCAGAACAAATGACTAACTTCACAAATTACTATTAATGCTATAAATTACATAAAATTTTGGTGTAATTGATTTCAATTTACCCAAGAGCAGTCTCAAAAACTTGTTTGATAACATTGACTGATTCTAGAGTCTGCTTGCAGATCCTTCAGCTTAAAAAAAAGTGGGAAAATCCCCTTTTTAAAACAGCTGCTACAGCATTTTCCCTTAGTTCAGTATTTGTTCATTTCAGACTAAACAAAAATTATATCTTCTCACCACACTTAGGAAGCTCATGTCTTCCAGATCTTATAGAGGAGTCTGCTAAGCTTGATTCCATTACAGCACAATCTCCATCTAAAGACCAGGCCAACAGCCCTTTAAATAAACACTACAGGCGACAACTGAAATATGCATATCAGTATCTATATATAGTCATCTATATCTATCTATCTATCTATCTATCTATCTATCTATCTATCTATCTATATGTATATATATGTGCATGTATATGCTTATCGTGAACTTCAACATAATCCAAACTTGCCAGCATGACAGCCACTTACTAAATTTAACTTTTCTTAACTCTTACTGACCTAATGGGGGCAGATATGCTAATGTGATACAGTTCTCTTGAGAAAATATTTATTTCCCATACTGCTCTGTCAGGGTAGCGCAGATGAGATTACATAAATGCCCTACTCTGTGTTGTCAGATCACAGTCCCATTCATTTGCAATACTGGCAAATTTAAAAATCCACAGTAAAAATATTACTGACTTTTTTGCACTGACTCTTACACGTTTCCTACATATATGTTACACCATCTATGAAAAGTTCTTGAAAAAGGATAAAGAAATAATTGAGATAACTTAGGATTTTTAAAAAAAGTGATATTGTGGAGTTTGATTTCTGTCTTTCTTCCCTGAATTAGCCAGAGTATGATATTTCTTGGCTTACAAAACTCAGCTAATTAGAAAAATTGTTCTTGCTTGATATCAGGTTTATTTACCTTCAAACTAAAAAAGGTTTAACATGTTTATGGCCACAGGAAAGAGAAAGAAATGCAGCTTTTGTACCACAGTACAGACTCAAAGAGATGTGAATTTTGATCTTGAATAATTTTATAATCTTAGCGGGTATAAAATAAAAAAAAGATCTACAGGTACACTGCTTTATGTGTTTTACAAAATGCTTTTATATTTTACAGGCATTGTGAATTCCTAAAGAAAGTGATTGCACTTGTACCCATGTCACCACCTGGGTACACAGCCATTACTGCATTTATCTCATCACCACTTGTAGATGGCAGTACATGTACAGTTCTGTATGTGACTGTTTCTTTGCGGATCTGCATATCTTGGAGGTTTGTCTTCCAGCTTGTTAGGAAAATGTTGTTCACCTTATGGTTGAAAGCAATATTTAGGTTATTGTTAGTTAGATGACTGTAACTCTGCTACAGATCTGCTTTGGGTAATATCTTGGTACTCAGCAGAGCCATCTTTGAATTGTGTTAGTGCCACAATGCAAATGTTTACAACTGTGAGTTAATGAGCTTCATCTTGTATTTCTGCAGCCAGCTCACTCAGTTTCTGTTTCCCTGTTGTATTAGTGCAAGCAAGTCAATTAAACAAAAAATGCCCCAGAACTGCTCTTGCAAAGAAGCTATGGAACCTAGTGGGCTTAACTAGTTAACAAATAAATAATGAAAAATATATCTAATAAAATATCACACACACATATATATTTTAAAAACTCCAGACAGACTTGTTGTGTTGTAATACATGTTTAATGCGGAAGCTGTTAATGGTCAATGCATGAATGACCAAAAATTAAAAAAATTATGTTGAACACTGCATTAAGTGAAAGTGTGCAATGCCAAAGCACAGAGTGGCAAAAGCATTAACTGGGAATGCAACAGTAGATCAAGGTACTTCCACCTCATAACAAAAAAGGGAAAGCACTACTCCCACCACTGGATATATTGACATGCCCCATACCTCTCAAATGTCCAGATTTTCACAGAATGCCCAGATTTTTGACTCATAGTTTTGGACTATTGCTCATAAAGTTTGTGGTTTTCTGACAAATCATTAGGAATTGAAGTAACTGAATAATGACATATATTTGATTTTTTGACTTCATATAATTCAGAAAATGCATGCTAGTGTGACGTTAGGCGGTACTGTCAGCACAGCCAGCTGGAATTTTGAAAATAATTGTATGTCATTTGTGAATATCAAACCAATTTATACAGGATGCTTGTGTTACAAAGGTTAGAACTGTATGTCATGTGTATATAAAACTGATTTGTACAGATATTTGTGTTGAAAAGGTATTTGTAAAGTGTTTGTGTTTGATATGCATCCAGAGTGTGCCCTACTGGAGAGAACAGAAATGTACATGTACTATTGTAACTGTTTAAATGTATATGTTTTAATAGAGGAAACTGGAAGGTTAACCTCAGTCCAGCAAACATTAAAAATGTATCTGAAATTAAATCACTTTATGATCTAGGCCATAAAGATACCATGACACTTTCTGTATAGTCTTTGGGGTGAAAAATCACTACTCTGGAAGCTTGGAAGTATTAACTTGTTTTATGACTTCCAGCACATGCCACAGATCTGAGCAAAATTCCTTGTATATGTATTTTTACAGGTAGGTGCAACATCCTGCCAGCTTCCAGCAATGGGGGCTTGTCTGGGAATTAGAAGTCAGATGACCAGAAGTGATGTTATTCTGCCAACTATCCCAGAAGTAATATTTTAGATATTATTTTGAGAAGTCTGTTAGTGGCACTGAGCAGTCTGTATTCTGCCTTGGGCCTGACAACAAGAAGGACCATTTACTACATCATCTATCTTGCTCTAGTAAGTAAGTAGGGAATAGTATAATTCTCTTAGACTCAGTCAGGAATATGGTGAAGTTTAGTTTAGATATTCCTCAATATTCAATAAACTCCATGCAGGAATAGTGTTATTCTTGCATGGAGTAAATGTTGTCTGTTTCCACATAGCCCTAACAGCAGCGCACCTTACATATCCATGAAGGTACATTACTGATAAGGCTAAGTGGACACAAACACTACTGAGTGCAGGGGGTGTGTTTTAGTAGTGCCCGCACATCCAACATGTCCCCTGCACTCTGAAAGTGCCGTATGGCACTTTCTAAATGCTTTCAGTGTCTGCAGACAATGAAAGCAGGAAATGTAGATAGGAAGCAATGCTGGGGGTGTGTGACAGGTACTGTGTCACACAACCCCTGCATTGTCAAAGTGCTGTACGGCACCTTCTAACTGCTGTCAGTGTTTGTGGACACTGAAAGCAGCTATTTCAATAGGAAGCAGTACAGGTGCTGTGGGACAGGTACTGTCACACACCCCCTGCATTGTTAAAGTGCCGTACAGTACTTTCTAATTGCTGTCAGTGTCCACGGACACTGAAAGCAGCTATTTAAATCAAAAGCAATGCAGGGGGTGTGTGACAGGTACTGTCACACACCCCCTGCATTGTCAAAGTGCCGTACAGCACTTTCTAACTGCTTTCAGTGTCCGAGGACACTGAAAACAGAATTCTAAATTGGAATCAATGCAGGGGGTGTGTGACAGATACTGTCACACACCTCCTGCAATGTGAAAGTGCCGTACGGCACCTTTAACATGTCCCAACCTCTTAGAGCAAAAAACTGGCCAAAGCCTAAAATGATGTGGGGGACAAATAGGGACAGATCATAAATGTTGCTCTTACAAAGTTAGAAAGTTGATAGATGAACAGGGTCTGTATTAACATAACAAAATGTAGGGAAGGATTAGAAGTATGAAACCCAAATATATGCCATTATGTACTGACTTCAATCCTGATATGTTCCATACAGAGTTAGACAGTTGATATAATGACGGAAGTGCATTACCAAATATGACTTATAAGTAGTATTGATACATGTAATTAAAGTGCTTTTGTTTTTTTTTCATTCTAAGTTGAATTTAAGCATAGCTGAGCAGGTTTGTGCATTACAGTCCTTTGCTCAGCATTGCTTAAATATCTCATAGGAGCTAAATGCAAATGTATAGCTGAAATTCTTACTGATGAGATAGCGTAGTGGTTAGAGTCCTGGCTTTACATGCAGGAGTTCACAGTTCAAGTACCAAAACAGGCATTTTATTTTTACATGGGAAATCATTGTTAAAATATTTTTTTATGTTAAACTATGTAGTAATTGACATTTGTACCCCGGGGTAGTGTAGCTGGTTCAAAATGGAAGTGTGAGTGCATATAAGATGTGAAATCAACCATGTATGCACATGTATCCCATGCAGTATAGTCACGCCCCAAGGTAATGTAATGAAATCACATAGGGGGACAGCATGTAAAGTAAACCATATACACTTAATATGGCAGTAATGATGAATTGGTCTTCAATTCTGATATGTTTTAAAATTAAAACTGAGCAATGCTAAACAGTGCTCAGCTATGCTTAGCTGGTTTAAGCATTGCTTATATGGAAATACTAAGCAGCAGTCAGCTCAGCTTAGGGGATTTGTGCACTGTTAAGCGGTGCTCAGCAATTACCCCTTTAAGCACTGTTCAACTCAGCTTAGTGGATTTGCGTACTGCTTAGCTGAGCATAGCTTTTTCAAAATGGTCCAATGACAGCAAAAGGTGGGAATATGGCCTTATTTAAACTGCACATGTGGGAATACAGCCATAACCTGTTGTAGTCTGATCTCTGCAGGAACCATATCTGGCATTGGAGAGGGAGCTAGTTTGTGGGTGCAGAGATGGGGCATTCTCCAGGGTCATGGTTGGGCTCCTTGTAGAAAACCATGATGACAGACTGCTGCAGGGCCAGTATCAGGGTCTCAGTACAAAGCTGAGGCCTGGGACCATCTGGCATGCAACCTCAACAGTGCCACTTGAATCCCCCGAACTGGTGAGCAGGCACGGCATCATTATGCCGACTTAAAGCAGGCAAAGGGGGAGCTCTTGACCCAGTGGATCCAAGATGCATGGGCATGGAATGCTCCAGTAGTTTGTAAGTATCTCATCCATAGCTGTACCAAATCTTAAGCTGTGTATGTGATACACAGATATGCATAATGTTTGCTTTCTCCCCTACAGCTGCAGCAGAGAGGGCTAGCAATGCAGAGGCCCATGCCGACAGACTGACAAGGCTGCGCCAACAGGCTGGTGAGTACAGATCTACCTTGCAGTATATAGTGAAATAAATAAGAAGGAGAAAATTGTGTACTGCCAGTAGGTGTAATGTGTTCTGTGTCTAACGATTAAATAAAAGTTTGCCAGACTAATACTGATCTACAGGATATGCAGTAAGCTCTGTGTCACGTAAGTACAATAAAAACCTAAACCACCAACTGTTGTGTTTACTCTGGTATGTTGTTGTAGCAGTATAATGTGTCCAGGTTCTTCACAGCAAATATACTTTGACAGCATGAATCAATTGAGGTTGTTCTGAGAACCAGCCATTATGCAAAACAGTAGATTGTGGTGCTGTAAGACAACATATAAATGAAATATGACATATGTTATGCACTAAGATCCAAACCCTGAATAGTAATGTCCAATGTATTATAGTGCGTCCTCTGCTACATTGCCTTGTGTTAACCTTTGCTTTCCAGATTGTATCATTTCAAAGGATTAATACACAGTACAATATCTGTCATGCAAGAAGCTCAGGATTACAAGGTCAGACTGTCTAACCCACAGAGTATTAGGCAGAAAATAGTCAATCCAGAAACAGCAGTTTCCCAGTAGCTCCATGTGATGAGAAATAGCTTTGTTGTTCATTTTAGCACACCCAGACACGGTTCGAATCCAGGGAGTGGTACTGAGATGTGTACATATATACACTCAAGCAATCTTGAATATTTTTAGAAACAGCATACCTCTCAACCTGGTAACCACAAAAATTCACTGTAGAAGTCCAATAAAGGGAGAGAACTTAAGGAAACAAAGTTTATTGTACAAATCCTGCACGAACACACACAGATGCACTAATGCTGTAAATCTCACTAATACATTTTCATTCCACACTTCATCTGGTGTAAAAAGGAGAAAAACTGCAAAGAACTGATTTTATACAACATTTGAACTAGTGGCTTGGAAAAAGAACCAATCAAATCAAACTATCAATTTATCACTTCAAAACATGAATATGCATGTCTGACCTCATGGATATGCAAATTTAAAACTAAAAACTTATAAAACATGTATAAAACTCTAAAAACAATTTGTTTTAAACTAAGGAGTAAATTGTTTGCAGGGTGTAAAAGGCTGGCAACACATTATAAAATATATTAAATATATACCTAAATAAAAACTTCATCAATAATAGTATGTTACAATCAAATATAAAATATGGTACATAAATGCCCTCTAAGAGACAAAGATGCCAATTACAACTTGGCTGATCTTATTTTTAAAACTGGAAGAATAAACAGCATATCATTTAAACCTGGGAATTTCGTGGCTTCTAAAAGAATTTGCCAGTAAAGCTCACGATACTCAAGTTTTGTTTCCCACATGCCCCCTCTGATTTCCTCAGGAACTACTTCTAAAACAAGAAAACAAAAATAGAGCTTGTGGACAAATGGACTTGTGACAAAATAGAGCATTATTAGAATTAGATTTACTTATTTCATACATATGTTCGTAAATGCGTGTTTTTAATTTTCTCTCTGTCTTGCCAATATAAAATGAATTACATGTTTTGCACAACACAAAATACATGAATCCACTGGTATTACAATTGGCAAAACATTTGCTTGTATGAGTTCTGTCTCTGCTCCTTATTTCCAGTGAAGTGGTATTAATAAGATAGGGGCACTGAGAGCATGCACCACATTTAAAAGTCCCTACCCTCATGGTATTAAAATGTTTTGTAGAAAAACTACCATATTCAAAAAGATTTTTAAAATTCCTTTCTTTTCTATATGTCTGTAAGGATCCTGTAACAACTTGCAGTATATATAGTGAAATAAATAAGAAGGAGAAAATTGTGTACTGCCAGTAGGTGTAATGTGTTCTGTGTCTAACAATTAAATAAAAGTTTGCCAGACTAATACTGATCTACAGGATATGCAGTAAGCTCTGTGTCACGTAAGTACAATAAAAACCTAAACCACCAACTGTTGTGTTTACTCTGGTATGTTGTTGTAGCAGTATAATGTGTCCAGGTTCTTCACAGCAAATATACTTTGACAGCATGAATCAATTGAGGTTGTTCTGAGAACCAGCTATTATGCAAAACAGTAGATTGTGGTGCTGTAAGACAACATATAAATGAAATATGACATATGTTATGCACTAAGATCCAAACCCTGAATAGTAATGTCCAATGTATTATAGTGCGTCCTCTGCTACATTGCCTTGTGTTAACCTTTGCTTTTCAGATTGTATCATTTCAAAGGATTAATACACAGTACAATATCTGTCTTGCAAGAAGCTCAGGATTACAAGGTCAGACTGTCTAACCCACAGAGTATTAGGCAGAAAATAGTCAATCCAGAAACAGCAGTTTCCCAGTAGCTCCATGTGATGAGAAATAGCTTTGTTGTTCATTTTAGCACACCCAGACATGGTTCGAATCCAGGGAGTGGTACTGAGATGTGTACATATATACACTCAAGAAATCTTGAATGTTTTTAGAAACAGCATACCTCTCAACCTGGTAACCACAAAAATTCACTGTAGAAGTCCAATAAAGGGAGAGAACTTAAGGAAACAAAGTTTATTGTACAAATCCTGCATGAACACACACAGATGCACTAATGCTGTAAATCTCACTAATACATTTTCATTCCACACTTCATCTGGTGTAAAAAGGAGAAAAACTGCAAAGAACTGATTTTATACAACATTTGAACTAGTGGCTTGGAAAAAGAACCAATCAAATCAAACTATCAATTTATCACTTCAAAAACATGAATATGCATGTCTGACCTCATGGATATGCAAATTTAAAACTAAAAACTTATAAAACATGTATAAAACTCTAAAAAACAATTTGTTTTAAACTAAGGAGTAAATTGTTTGCAGGGTGTAAAAGGCTGGCAACACATTATAAAATATATTAAATATATACCTAAATAAAAACTTAATCAATAATAGTATGTTACAATCAAATATAAAATACGGTACATAAATGCCCTCTAAGAGACAAAGATGCCAATTACAACTTGGCTGATCTTATTTTTAAAACTGGAAGAATAGACAGCATATCATTTAAACCTGGGTATTTCATGGCTTCTAAAAGAATTTGCCAGTAAAGCTCACGATACTCAAGTTTTGTTTCCCACATGCCCCCTCTGATTTCCTTAGGAACTACTTCTAAAACAAAAAGCAAAAATAGAGCTTGTGGACAAATGGACTTGTGACAAAATAGAGCATTATTAGAATTAGATTTACTTATTTCATACATATGTTCGTAAATGCGTGTTTTTAATTTTCTCTCTGTCTTGCTAATATAAAACGAATTACATGTTTTGCACAATGCAAAATACACGAATCCACTGGTATTACAATTGGCAAAACATTTGCTTGTAAGAGTTCTGTCTCTGCTCCTTATTTCCAGTGAAGTGGTATTAATAAGATAGGGGCACTGAGAGCATGCACCACATTTAAAAGTCCCTACCCTTGTGGTATTAAAATGTTTTGTAGAAACACTACCATATTCAAAAAGATTTTTAAAATTCCTTTCTTTTCTATATGTAAAAGTTAGTGAATTCTTGAAAAGGGGTCCCACATCCGAGATTTCCTTGAATTTCTCCCACTCTTTACTAATGATTTTCCTAATAATGCCTGCATCACCATTAAAATCTAAAACATAAGCTGCCTTACATTCACTAAGGGTATTAGACTGACTAGAAGAAACATCACCAGGAGCATCCACTCCCAAAATAGGTGCAAATCTACCTGATCTACCATTTTTTACCTCTGTTGTAACTTGCTCAATTACATGAATAGGGTAGCCTCTCTCTAGGAACATTTGACACACAAACTCACCCTCATTATAAACATCTTCATCAATAGACGTCATACGACTGATTCCAACAAGTTGCCCTTTTATAAGATTCTTTTTTTGAAAAAAGGGTGACCGCTGGTAAAATGTAAGTATGAATTTGAAAATGTATTTTTTCTGTGTACTTTTGAAACAAACATACCTTTATCCATTGTAATATGCACATCCAAATAAATAAGCTCATGTGAGTTAAAATTATATGTAAATTCCAAAAATTGTGATGCACTTTTTAAGTATTCCAAGAAATCGTAAAACCTGTCCATGCTATCGGTCCAAAAAATGACAATATCGTCCAAAAAATGCTTGTAAAGGGACCAACAACTATTGAATTCACTGTTCAACACATGTGTTTTCCCACCTGGTTAAAATAATGTTAGCAAAAGTGGGGGCACATTTGGCCCCCATAGCCACACCTTTAGTTTGTTTATAGAATTCACCTTTGTAAAACATATAATTGTTTTTTAAAACAAGCTCCATTAACATTAAACAAGTATTGAAATCATTACTAGAAAAATGGCCATCAGAAATCATGGCTTGTTCCAACCATTGGAGCCCTATGTTATGGGGAATACTCCCAAACAAATCCACTATGTCTAAAGTAACAAATGTTATGTTATCTTTGTAGAGGTCTAATTTCAACTGTCTAAGAAAATCCCAGGAATCCTTGAGCACTGCTGGTCCCAATAAAGACAAATCTTTTAACTTTACATCCACAAACTTGGCCAAAGGGGCCATAATGGAACCTTCAGATGAAACAATTAAACAAAGTGGTGGATCTATAGAATTTTTATGGACCTTGGGAATCCCAAACACAGAAGAAACTCTGGATTATTTATTGTATAAAGTAAGTATCCAACAGAAACTGATCTCTCAAAAAAAAAAAAATTTATCATCAGATGAATTCTAGAATGAGCTATATTAACCTCATTGATTGAAGCTCTAGAATACTTGCTAACATCGTCTAGTTGTTCTTTTACTTTAGACTCATAAACAATACTGTCCATCAAAATTGTTCTACCTCCTTTGTCAGGTTGCATAATTCTAATGGAATGATCATTCCTAAGTGACTCAAGGAGGCTATTCTCTTCCTTGGATAAATTGGAATAAACTCTATGTGTGTTTATTCCTTTCCTAATTTCTCTCTCAGCTAAAATCTCAAAATTTGTTAATTGCGGATGTAGAGGTGGATTGAAAGTACTTTGTTTCTTCAGGGGAGTAAATGGAAAAGAGTTGTCAGAAATATTATTAAAATATAAAGCTAAATTATTTTTTCTAAGAAAGAGCTTTAAATCAATAATAGCTCTAGGAACATTAGCCTTCCTTAAAGGAACAAATTTGAAACCTTAGAAAATAAATTAAAGTGTTGTATGTAAATTGGCAAACTACTATAATTGTAAATTTTATAACCTTTATGAGAAAAAGCATTGCCTTGTGTTAACCTTTGCTTTCCAGATTGTATCATTTCAAAGGATTAATACACAGTACATTATCTGTCATGCAGGAATCTCAGGATTACAAGGTCAGACTGTCTAAAGCACAGAGTATTAGGCAAAAAATAGTCAATCCAGAAACAGCAGTTTCCCAGTATCTCCATGTGATGAGAAATAGCTTTGTTGTTCATTGTAGCACACCCAGACACGGTTTGAATCCAGGGAATGGTACTGAGATGTGCACATATATACACTCAAGAAATATTGAATATTTTTAGAAACAGCATACCTCTCAACCTGGAAACATCAGAAATCTGGGCAAGGCCCATAAAAAATAGGTACAAATATGTACGCTGATTAACATAAAATGTGCATACATAATTAAGTAACCCCACCCACTCCAATGTAATTGTAGGATACCAACTTTCAAATGCAAACTGAAGGACAGACAACCAAAATATGACACCAGAGTCTCCCTGCAGCCATTCCACTCTCCCATTACCTGGATATTTCACCCTATTTATCATAAACACTAATGTGTGCACAATGTGTGCATACTGCTTTACTTCTACAATGATTATTTTGATTTTATTTTTACATTTCATAGCACAATGCACACAAACACTAATAGATATCTGCTAAACAAAGCAACGCAGTCTCACAATGAAAATATATTTGGTATTAAATTTCTTTGCCCTTGAAACTCACATTCATTGAAACAGCATTGAAACCCACACCACATCCAAAGAAAATGCATCTGGCCAGTGGTGGATAAAGATTACCTTTGGACGGTTTCCAAATCATAGGCCTCTAGCTTGCACACAAAAGAAGAAACATACATGCATTCTTTGATTCACCTTCCTGACTTTATTAAATTATATTCCTTGAATAATACAGCACACTGGTTAGACTTAAGTTAGAGCGCATTTTAAAATTTATTATTTGAACATTTTTCCAGTAGGCAATGAAACAAAATGCATGAACCAATAATGACAAAACTGCCCAATTCAGAACATTTCCATCATAAAAGTCTACTTCAACACACGCACACACACATACAAAAACACAATACACACACACACACACACACACACACACACACACACACATATATATATATATATATATATATATATATATATATATATAAATAAATAAAATGACAGTGGTGTAAGCCATAGGCATCTTACACAGCTTCTCTTACATATTTTCAATTTCAGTTTTTTTTGGGGGGGAGACAAAAGGCTAAAAACCAGGGACACATTTTAAACATTGCTTGCATAATTTTGGAAAGTTGCTAGAATAAAATGTTGCGTTACCACCATGTATTTTACTGCCAAGTCTTGAACCCAAGACCCTGCATACTACAGTCAGATCAACACACCACTATGCCAAATCAGCAGTTCCCAGAAGGGCATGAAGACTGAAACTTAAATGGCCATCATTTAGCAAATTCAGTTCTCACTCTCACCATAGCTCTTAACCTCTTAGTACACAAAACCTGGACAAAGCCAATAATGGGGGAATACAAAATTCAGTTCTCACTTCTCACCATAGCTCTCAACATCTTAGCACAAAAAAACTGTACAAAGCCAATAATGGGGGAATACAGCCCACAAATAAGGACAAATTTAAAATACTGATTTTATAAACATAGAAAATTGCTAGAATAAAAGGTTTTGTGTTACCATTTATTGTCTGAAGAATATGAAGTCTGAAATTCAAATGCCTGTCATTATGTAGTTAATTCAACCCTTCAATGATTTGCCACAAAAATCCTGAAAAAACAGATTTAATGAGGAATAGAACAAAAATATGAGGCATAAGTTCACATGTGGTGGAGGCTAGAGACTTTAGGCTCTTTTTACCTGTACCCAAGGTACAGGGTTTAAGCCTGAGTACCTCTAGCCACCAGGTGTATTCGGTTGGGGGCATTTGCACACACGCACACTTCTTGCAAGAAAAATAAGCAAAGCAGCGAGTTTACACTTCTTCATTAAGAAAAATAAACAAACACACTTCTTGCAAGAAAAATAAGCAAAGCAGTGAGTTCACACTTCTTCAGCAAGAAAAATAAGCAAAGCAGCGAGTTTACAATTCTTCAGCAAGAAAAATAAGCAAAGCAGCGAGTTCATAATTCTTCAGCGAAGCAAATGTCAGTTAAGCACCTTAACAAAAAAGCAATATGACAAAATTCAGCGAGAAGCCTTAACTTAATATGACCAAAGCAGTGAAAGAGAAATAGTAACTGATCCTTAAGTCAGTTCAGTTTATGTTACTTAATATGAACAAAGCAGCGAGAGAGAAATAGTACCTGACTCAAGTCAGTTCAGTTCACTTTTCCTTTGGTAAAAGCAGACCAGAAACAGTTATTTCCTACAAGGGGCAAGCACTCCATGTCCATGCTAAAGCAGTACCAGAAACAGTTATTTCCTACAAGGGGCAAGCAGTAGCCAGTCGCAAATGTGTGTTCTTGAGCTCAATTCTGACATGCTGATGGAGCTGATGTCATCGCACACATGATGATGTCAGCTACGAAAGTGAGAAAGAAAAATTTTTTAAAAGAAAATCGGGAATGAAGGGGTGCCACTCAGGAATTGTGGGACCCCCATTATTTGGACCCCAAAACTCGATACAAAACGAGTAATTCGTGCAGTTGAGAGGTATGAGAGTCAGACAGTGGTAACAGATATTTTCTCCACAGATCATACAGGTAAAGAAATGTTTGTAATAGCTGTATGGGGTATACCAAAACATCATCTACAACTGTCCCACTCTCCAACCCCATACCTGAAAATGACAGCAGGATAGGTACATATACCATGCACTCTTCCTACATGTCCCTCAAGTGTCACGCTGTCATGGCTAGTGGTCACTGCTGCCAAGCAAATTAGACACAGATAGGAATCCAGGTGAAGTATGCCAGTAGCAGACTCACACAACATCAGTGCAGGGTACCCCTTCTTTGTCAAGTATGTAACCCTGATATGTACAAGCCCCCTCCAGTAATGTAGCCATAGTTCTCCCAGTCTGTCCCATACCATTACAAGAAGAAAGTCTAACAGGTATGTATGTGCTACAGAAGCTATGGGGCATAGGTAGATATTAAGTGAAGACAGACATATAGAGTATTGGGCAATATTGTTGTGAAAAATAGAAGCCTATACAGTTGTTAATGGACTGTTTTCTCTCCCAACCCTCATCTGCATCAATAATTATTATTTATATACTACGGGTATGTTGTTCTCAAAATCTATTGTTGGGATATGTGTTCTGTTATTGTTCATATATTTAATTGGTTGCATATTAACACACCTTCTTCAAATACCATTATTGGTGGCCTGTTGCCATCAATGTAACTTCCATTCTGTTAAAATACTTACTGTTGTTCCATTTATGCATGTGTTCTGTTTGCTATGCAACTGTTTCAAATCTGTTGTTTTGGGTTAATTGGAACAGCCATGCATGCTGTTATAACTCATTTTGACATGTTTTGTTCATGACTAAAACAACACAAAATAGTCCAGCACTAAGATAATTTCCAGAATATATTATTCTTTATTGTGGCAACCCAAAAGAACAAGCAAACCGGTTTTGGCAGTAGTTATGCCTTACTCAGTGCATTAACCAACATGAATTAACATCTCATTTAAATAATAAATTGTTGAATCAGAGTCTAAAGCTGATTGGTACATATCAGATCAGCTAAATTAATTAAATCCTGGCTTAAATAAAGCACCCAGCCTGACAATCCAGCTGGATTCTTTATCATTTAAAATAGAATGCCATCCTGTTTTACATGATTTATTTCCTTGAATTTTGTCTATAATTGTAAATTGAAATTTGGCAGTGCTGTGCGTCAAAGTATGTTTGTAAAGGGCATTAGATGTCCTTTTATTTCTAATGTCATTAAGGTGTTCACTAATCCTAAATCTTAATGGCTGAGATGTTTGTCCTACATGACTTAATGATCACATAAGTATTAAACCTTGTCCTACATAAAAAGCTGAACAAAAACAGGTGGCCAAATTGATGACCCAGTCACTGCTACAATTACCAAAGCACCTTATTTGATATACATGTGGGGTATTGTTGCTAGTGAATTCCTTGGTTTTAAGAACATGTACACAAGCACTACAATGACCACAAGAAATACTGCCAACTAGTTTGCCCCCAATAGAGTAACTTGCTGTGTATTGGATTGGGTAAAGTGTTTGTAGTGAGTTAAATGAGAATTTATTGTACGGCCCCTTGGTAAGAAAATAAATATTGTGATGAAAGCATTTCTGCTCATTTTTCTTTGGCCAACAAAATATCCCAATGGTTGTTTACAATGTGTCTAAAGTTGTTGGTATTACATCCATACATTGTAACTAGACGGATGGGGTGGGATGAATACATATCACTACTTTTGGATGCATCACAGTATTCTAATATGTTCTTTCAATCTTGTCCATAGTTAAAAAATTTACTAGGTTAACATATGGTCTTAAGATTTAACCATTTCTAGTTCAATTTCAGCAGGTTGATTTTCATTTATATGTTAAAAATTTGTGGTTGATTATTAAGTTTGTTTATTTCTATTTTGGAATTATTTTACTAGTCAGGTCAGGTACATTCCCATATTTAGGGACCAGCAATACTCATTGATTAATAGCATGGATCTTTCTAAATTATTGGAAGGTCTCACAGCAGACTGTGATAACTTGGAAGTTTTTGGTTTGAAACCATCAGGGTCAGATAATTCAACTTTGGATAGGAGTGACCCTGATAGTTTATGTGCAACTGTATTCCAGAAACGTACAAAGAGTATGAAAACACTTAGAACCAATATTTGGCACTTGAAACTTTTCAAGGTGTAGAAACTTAAGGACATCACCCCACAGGGTTTATGAGTATGCATCCAACCCTTGGTAAGTCATGTAGATGTAAAATTATCACAAGATTGGGCTCCTGCCTGACATAAAGCATATATGATGTTTGTTGATGCTCTTATCTCTTAGTATGAAAGAACCATAGACCAATGCATTATGGAAGTAGCTAATAATTGTGATGAAGTGAAAGTGCATGAAGGGGAACCCTTTTTCAATAAACACTTGAATATTTTGGCCAGAAATTTGTCATCTTTGGAACAACAATTGTTAAAGAGAAAAACACAAAAATTCAACAGAGACACATTAGACTATGATAGAGGCAAGCTATTTGGCATAAATAAGAGTGTCAGATTACAAGATTCAGAACACAAACAGATTAACAAAAAGAAAAGACCTAGATCCATACTAAGAAACAGAGTGAATAACCCTGGGGGTATGTCAGGAGACATATCGTCTTCTGCTACGGATCTAGAATCATCTCCACTCAGGATTCTCCAGTCATGAAGAGAAGGCCCAGCCCTGACCCTTTAGGGGCAAGAGACATAGGGGGTAGAAAGCACCGTAGAGGTACACAGCATACAACAACTTTTGGACAAGATTCTAACACATTAAACACCAATAATGTACATAACATCTCTTCTAAACCTCTTTCAGATGTGGAAATAAAATTGTTAAACAAGGGTTTGAATTTTGTTCCATCTTTTTTCATTACAGAACATGCCTTTGTAAATGATATAAATGAATTATGCAGAATTATTAACCTCAAATTATTCTTTTCAGGTACAAATCAGACTCAATGATCTACTGGATTTCATTTTTGTAAATCCATCTTCATGCCACCCATGGACAAACATCAGTATTCAAGGAATGTGTTCTCAAAAATTTACATTTCAACAGGCCTGTATACAGTAACATAAAAATAACCTTACCAAACAAGAACAAGAAGCATTACATAAACTTAGCCATAATCATGATCTAGTAATTTTGCCAGATGACAAAGGTGGGTCGGTGGTCATCATAGATTGGATTATGTAGGAGGCAGAGGCTGAAAAATAACTGTCTGATGGCCTATTTTACATGTATATGTATATGCCCTTAGAGCCAATGTTCAGATTTAAAAAAGAAATTGATTTGTTTCTAAAATTAGCACAGGAAGAAGGGATTATCAGTCAAAGGGTTGTTCACCAATTAACTGTCTCAGACCCCAAAGCACAATACCTATATTTACTACCTAAAATACACAAGCAATCTTCAAAACCACCAGATAGACCTATCGTATCAGGTAGAGGATCCTTGACAGAACCACTATCCACCTTCCTCACACAATACTTACAACCACTACTCCCTTTAGTTAGGTCCAGGATCAAAGACACTACACAATTTCTAAATATTATTAATGACAGTCAGTTGGATCCAGGTTGGCTACTATGCACACTAGACATAACCGTCCTATACACCAACATTCCACACTGGGCAGGACTGGAAGCCATCCAATTCTGGCTAGATAAAGCTGATTTATACACTCCTGGATTTAACACCTTATTAGTTTGCTTAACTGAACATGTTCTCATGAAAAACATATTTTACTTCCATGGAAAGTGCTACTGGCAAGTTAGAAGCACTGCCATGGGAGCATCTTTTGCTCCCATTTATGAGGATCTCTTTATGAGGTACATTGAAGAGCAACTGATATATGATGCTAACCACAATATATTTTTGGACAATATGGATATTTGGAGATGATATTTAGATGACTGTTGGATGGTGTGGAGGGGTGATGTGGAATATGTACAGCAATTTGTAGAATATTTAAACAAAAATAAGTGGGGGATTAAATTTACACTCAACTGGGACTACAATCAAATTACATTTCTGGATGTCTACATCCTTCGTCAGGATGACAACACACTTCAAACAAAGGTTTTTAGAAAATTTCCCCAATTCCCCAATTCAATACCCTATTACTTGCTTCCAGTCATCACCCTCACCAGGGGTGGGAAGGTGGCATAATGGTTAAGGTGTTTACCTTATGAACACAAGGTACAAGGTTTGATTCTCACATGGGGTAATTGGCTAGGCTTGAAATAGCCCACAAGGGTAGTTAGCCTAGTACTAATCTATGAACCTAAACCTTTGAACATCATCCAAAACATTCCCAAGTCCCAATTTCTACACATCAAGCGCATTTGCTCTACTGATTCAGCCTACACAACCTGCAAGAATTACTTAACTCAAAGATTTCTGAACAGAGGTTATCATGCAGACTACATACACAGGGCATGTTCTTTTGCAACTGGACAAGATTGAATAGCCATATTAGAATACCATGATGCATCCAAAAGTAGTGATCCATATTCATCCAAACCCATCCGTCTAGTTGCAACGTACGAATGTAATACCAACAGCTTTAGACACATTGTAAACAACCATTGGGATATCTTGTTGGCCAACGAAAAATTAGCAGAAATGCTTTTATCACAATGTTTATTTTCTTATCGAAGGGGCCGTACAATAAATTCTCATTTAACTCACTACAAACACTTTACCCAATCCAATACACAATAAGTTACTCTATTAGGGGACAAACTAGTTGGCAGTATTTCTTGTGGTCATTGTAATGCTTGTGTACATGTTCTTAAAAACAAGGAATTCACTAGCAACAATACCCCACATGTATATCAAATAAGGTGCTTTGGTAATTGTAGCAGTGACTGGGTCATCTATGTAGCCACCTGTATTTGTTCTGCTTTTTATAGGTTCATAGGTTCATACTAGGCTATCTGGATGAGAATACTATACCCATTAATTTGCTGTGCCTCTGTCCAGCAGTGATACAGAGATGATTCCCGGGGTAACTACGATCTCCCATCCATTTCTCTTGAACAGAGTCAGTGAGCATGGACTGGGATTCTGCCTCCAGCATGTCCTATTTATATCCCTGTTGAGGTTTAAGTCTCTTGCACAGATCACCTCTGAGCAGATGGTATGCTGAATAGAGCTGGTTATCCTTTTGGGGTCTTTCCAACTGCTGCAGGTGTCGGGTAAGGTACATTCGAATGGGGCGTTGTACTCAATCATTGGTCTGATAAGTGAAGAGTACAGGGTACAATGACCTCTCCTGATGTGGATGTGAATCCCTTCATGATCAGGTGGGCAATGTAGAAGGTCTTCCTAACCACTTTAGCAATGTGAGTGTCAAAGAGAGGTTACTGTCAACTTGGGTCCCCAGGTTCCTGATAACTTCTTCCGTGTTTAATGGATTACCACCTATGTGGTAATTATTTTCCCAAAGGGTATGACTATACATTTTGGCATTTAGCTTAAGGCCATGGCTCTGGCACCAGTTATCCATTTCTATGAGACCTCTCTGGAGGATGTCTGTGTCTGATGGAGTGTCAATTATGGTGCCCAGTTTGCAGTCATCTGCAAATTTTGTCAGCCACAATCCCCTATGTTTGCCTGCACTTCAGAAAAATAAATGCCGAACAAGAGGGTCCCAGGACTGAGCCCTGTGGGACACCGGCTTAGAGTCTGACATGGCACCAGCAACTCTAACCCTGTGGGTTCTGTCCTTGAGCCAGTTTGCAACCCATCTTGTGACATATGGGTTTACATCTAAGCTGGTGAGCTTTTCTATGATGCCCGAAAGGGGTATGTGTGTCACGCGAAAGTATTTGCTAGGTCAAGGTAGGCTGTGTGACATCAATGGCCTTAGTGACTGTTTCAAAAGTCTACCAAGTTCAAGAGGCAGGATCTGCCCTTGACAAAGCCAAATTGGATCCAGTGTCTGTAGGTCCCCAATGTCTTTATTTATGAGTTCCATTATGATCCTCTCCATAGCTTTGCAGACAAGGCTCAGAAGCACCACCTTTGTGGAGTGGGACCACATTTTGGGTATGTATCCTGTAGTAAGGCTAAGATTAAACAGCAGCCTTATGTGTGGGTTTAGTTCCTCATTGAGTTCATGTAGCACACAGCCGGGGACACCGTCCGGTCCCATTGATGCTGTATTTTTGCTTTAGAGAGCAGCTCTCACCTGGGCATCTGAGATGTTTGGGAGGCTAGACTCTGGTGGGATAGATATTGCACTGAACCTGTCTGCCAGTATGTTGGCAATGTCTGTGGGTTCAGTGATTTTGTATCATTTTGGACTAATTCTGAGCATATCTGGGAGTTTGCCTTATGATTGTCTTTTGTGTCTTTTTTTGCTAGTATTGATCAGAGATGTCTGTCATGTAGTAGCTTTCTCCTCTTGTTGTAGAGTTTGTTTATAGCTGGGGTCCACCAGACCAGGTGCCAAGGGTCTTGATTTTATTAGGGATTGCTTGATCCATACATTCCTGGATTTGAGAAGTTCTTCACTGTGGATGTGGATCTCCAGTGAGATTAATTTATGGTCTGATCTCACCAATGAGGGATATACTTCGTGTGGAGCATTTTGTCCCCATGTTTGTGATGATCAGGTCTAGTATATTTTCTCCTCTTGTGGGAATGGTGACTAGTTGTTCCATAGCATTTGTGTAATGTTCCCAGTCTATGTTTGGGTAGTTGAAGTCACCCAATATGATGGTGTTTGGAGAGACATTCATACTCTCCAGTGTCTTCAGGAAGGCTGTGTGGGTTTCCTGAGTTTGAGAGGGTGGTCTGTAGCATGCTACAAACTGTCGACAGTTTTACCTATGGTTAATTGCACCTGGATGGTCTCCTAACCTGGAGGTGTGGGTATCCTTTATGAATATAGATACAACCTGATAGTGCTGGGGTGCAGGTTTCAGTCACAGCACAGACATCAATGTTCTCCATACTGAGGAGGGCGTGCATCTTGAGGTTTAGACTTCTGGCATTGAGCAGTATTACCCTTAGTTTTTTTCCATTTTTGTATTTGTATTTGAGCAGTATTACCCTTAGTTTTTTTCCATTTTCGTATTTTATGTAGGACAAACATCTCAGCCATTAAGATTTAGGATTAGGGAACACCTTAGTGACATTAGAAATAAAAGGACATCTAATGCCCTTTACAAACATACTTTGACCTACAGCACTGCCAAATTTCAATTTACAATTACAGACAAAATTCAAGGAAATAAATCATGTAAAACAGGATGGCATTCTATTTTAAATGATAAAGAATCTAGATGTATTGTCAGGCTGGGCGCTTTATTTAAGCCAGGCCTTAATGAATTTAGCTGATCTGATATGTACCAATCAACTTTAGACTCTGATTCAACAATTTATTATTTAAATGAGATGTTAATTCATGTTGGTTAATGCACTGAGGAAGGCTTAACTACTGCCAAAACTGGTTTGCTTGTTCTTTTGGGTTGCCACAATAAAGAATAATATATTCTGGAAATTCCCTTGGTGATGGACTATTTTGTGTTGTTTTGGATATTTTGTTCAGTCCATGCACCTTGTCTCACTTGCATGGTTTGGAGTAGTGTTATTGTTCATGACTAACCAATATATCTTGGAAAACCACAACACCACAGTACGTTTGCCAAGGCTGATCCCAGCGGATCCACCTGTTCCACCACATCTGGCTGTGGCACTGGGCCCCCACACATCTGAGACCTGACCTGGAACATCCTCCTCTGCTGGTCTGGCACCACTTTTGGGTCGAGCCACCTCAGGGGATGGGGCCTTTCCACTCCTGGGTGTGGAAGCAGAGAGGAGCCCATCACCTGCAACATGTTCTGGGGTATGGTGCACAGCATCACCCGCTCTGAGTTGGAACAACAGCTGCAAGATGGAGGGCTGCCTGGTGCACGTGGAAGGGTAGGATGCCCCTGTTGTCCAGCTGCCAGCACAGCCACCTTCAGGGCCATGAAAGTGCAGTGGTGACTGCCCATGGGTGGTGACCTCAGTCACACTGTATCCATTTGGGGTCTCATGGGCCTCTGATTCCCAACCACCATCCCTGTCCAAGGTGTTTACCCCCTTATATGCCATATACCGCCCCTGTCTCTGTCTTGTGTGTCTTGTCTGTCTGCAAATGCAAATTATACTACCCAACCTACCTCCCCAAACATACATATGGCCCTTCCCCAACATCCCACTCTCATCCTAAAAAAAGGGCATCTGTCCCGCAAAAAATTAATTGCCCCATACATAGCTCTACATTTTGCCACCATGTCCAGTGATGTAAATCAATCTACAACCAAATTACTCTACAAATGTATGTTGCCAGCACCCCTCCCTGTGGGGTGTGAGGCTGTAAATTCCAAATTTGCCACATCAGTGACAGCTGTTGCTGCAGAAGAAATGTAGAAGTATGGGCCTTCCCTACACCTGTCGTCCACATCCCTAACTGCTTTGCTTTTCCTAATGTTTTACCCACTGCTTGCCCCATTTCACCACTTTCCTAAAACCCTTTTTTTCTTTTCTTTATTTATAATTAGAGCAGGTGTAAGCAGGAATAAGCGCCGGCACATGAAGCTAAGAGGACTGAACCATCTGTTAGCATTGCTTAGCTTCATGCAAAACCACACAAACCCACTTACAACTGCTTAAAATTGCTTTAATCACTGTGTCTCCATCAGCCTTTGTTCTGCACATCAACAAAATAACCATGCTACAAGTTTTGAACCCAGAACACTGTGCACTACAATCATAGCAATGTACCACTACACCATCTGAGCAGTGGGAATTTGTAGTGCTTTTACAAACATATCATGCACTACAGTCATTTAACATAAGGGAAAAATACACATCCCTACCAAGCCTTACATCCAGGACCCTGTGCACTCCGGTCACAGCAACTATCACTACTCCACATGAGTTGTGAGAATTCCAAATCCAGCATGGTCATGCAACATTAGGCAAAAACCTGTTGAATTAGTACTCTTATATACATATATATGTATATACATACATATATATATATATATATATATATATATATATATAGAGAGAGAGAGAGAGAGAGAACCTCTTACTGCAAGACATCAGCAAAAAGCCTGACAAAGTGGGGGGATAAACAGCAAACAATAGTGACATATTTGAAATATGGCTTTTATAAGCGTAGAGGTTTACTAGAGTATCATGGCCTGTTTTAACATATATTTTCTGACAGATTTCAGGTCTGAAACACAAATGATTGCCATCATTTACTGATGTCAGTGCCCATATCATCCCAGTGATTTGTTGGAAACCCACAGCCATTATGGGGAACAGACCAAAAATATGAGCTACGCATCTGGACAGTGTATAGAAATCTGGACAGTGGAGAGGTATGACTGCAGTCATGTAACAGAAGGGAAAAACACTGAGAGCTGCCAACATTTCACCTACCACCTTATGAACTACAGTTAGACCCACACGACACTACCCCAAATCAGCTTTGGGGAATTACTCATGCATTTGCAAATATATCATGCACTACAGGGATGTAACTGTAGGGTAAAGCAGACATTGGTGAGAAATTGTCCACCCACAACCATTTGCACCACAGTCACAGCAACATACCAGTACCCTAACTGAACTCTAGAGTATAACAACTATTTGAACAAACATATCCTGATTGCCAGTCACATACTACACTGACATATACTGCCCCATGTCACAGTCTACTGGAAATCGTGAGGTGTTACAGGACATTTCTCAGTCTGCCCCTACAAACAGCTACACCTGATAGACCACCAGCAACTGTGGCAGCATGCACAGTCAGATAGAAAAGGATCTATGACACTCACATCTGCCGCTTTCCCTACTCAGCCCAACAAACATTTACACACTACACTACTACACAGTCTTGACAGTCTGTTAACAATGGTCAGACATACATAACTCTCAACTGTATAGATTTCCACAGAATGTCCAGGGTGTGGGACCATATTTCTGGCCAGTGCCTCATACCACTTCTGGGAGTCTAAGTCACTGGGATGATATCAGGAGTGAAGTCACTAAATAATGATATACCATACCTCTGAACCACTTACTGCAAGACATCTGGACAAAGCCTGACATACTTGGGGGACAGGGGGCCAAAAAGAGGAACATATCTCACATAATGGTGTTACAAACTGAAACAGTTGCTGATGTTACAGGGTTTGTCGTAACATAACATCTCTGAAGGATATGACATTTGAAACGCTAATGGATGTCAACATTTACTGACTGCAATCCTCACACTATCTTACTGATTTCTCAAAAACAGAAATTGTCTGAGAAACAGACCAAACATAAGATGCAAACCTCTGGGAATTCTGCGGACATCTGGACAGTTGGGAGGTATGTCATAGACATATCACTGTCAGACGTCAAGTCACACAGAAAATGCATGTCCAGACAAACCCTGTTAATCTAGCAATCTTCTATGTGTATAACAGCAATACTTACTTACAATCTGCACCTAATTCTGGAACTTTGTCCCCATTTTGCTGGGCTATTTACACATTTCTTGTTCTAAGAGGTATTTCCACCGACCTTCTGTGAAGCTATAGCCCCACACCTCCATAATGTCCCCCTCACAGGCAAAAAAGGGGGCAAGGCCCACATGAAGGACTTAATTATAGCAATGTTGCTATGGCATTGGCTAATGGAAAGACAACACAGCTGCTCTGGATGCAAGTAGCAAGTGGGAGACATCAATTGGTGCACAGGCCATCACCTGCTCATGAGCATTACCTATAAAAGACAAGCTGCTGCCTATTCAAAACAGGTCTGAACCCATCTACACTAAGACAGGCTGCAACTACACAAGCCTAAACATCTGCATTATTCTGAGGAAACTCTTCAGCACTATAACAGGTATGTCAATCACTTAAGCATGTCATGGAATGCAAAAAGGGGGATGCAATAATGTGAAATAGGATGTTAAACAATAGGTCCCAACAAGACTTGCTGGACTCACATGTTGCTGTCCAGCACCTACGGCCATTCATGCTGGCCCTG
This sequence comes from Protopterus annectens, assembly GCF_019279795.1. Lineage (NCBI taxonomy): Eukaryota > Metazoa > Chordata > Ceratodontiformes > Protopteridae > Protopterus > Protopterus annectens. The sequence goes on from NC_056732.1 coordinate 1,461,025,124, forward strand.
TCTGCAGTGACATAGATCACAGCTCTGGCCCCTGAGTCACCCCAGAAAATGTCAGCTCATATATGACTACTACTGGAGTGTCTGCTGTCTAATACTGACTGTGACACTGCTAGGCCTGCTTCATGTCACCTGTCAATGTTACTATGATACGTATATAGGATATGTGCATACTAAACAACTGGCATAGAAGTGTGTGTTGAATTGCATGTTATATACTGATCTCATACCTTTCAACTGTCCAGAGTTTTGCAGACTGACCACAGGTTTGCCTCATATTTGTAGTCAATGCCTCATACAGTTGTGTATTGTCTGACAAATCAATGGCAACCCAGTAAATACTGAAGTCATAACATAATAGCATGCATTTGAATGTCAAATGTCATATCCTGTGGAGTATTCCTGTGAATGCTAAACCATCTTTGCTAGCAACTAAGTGTGTTACAGCTAGATGTATAAAGTGTCACTACTTTCTGGCCTTTGCCCACCATTGATGTGTGCCTTTGTCCAGATGTCTTGCTCTAACAGTAGCTAAGAGTCAAAGCATGAAACTAATGTCATTGTAAGCGTACCTTGTCCTGGAGGATGCTGACATTTGTGCAGTCACTGACACCTGGTTTGCAGCTGTGCAGAGTACACTAACCTTGCCAGGTTACTTATCCCGCCATACTGTTAGACCCCAAATGGAGGGCTGCAAAGGCAAAAGAGATGGAGTTTTAAACATTATCATACACATACACACCTCCAGGCTGGGACAACAGTATGATACATGGGAGACATCCCAAGTGCAGTTAAGTGTTGACAAAACACCTACTCATATCAAATCATAGCTAGCTACATACCTCCAACCATGACTCTGGACACCCACTACACCTATCTGGACTCATTTGAATCTGTCAAGATTCAACCCTTTACCCTGTTCCTGGGTGACTTTACCTACTCAACCATAGTGTGCATGACCTATTCCACATGAATTTGAATGCACTGAGATTCCTTGGTTTTGTCAGTGCTAATGCATTAGATCAGCTGGTCAACACTCCTATGACAGGAGGAAATATCCGGTGCCTGGTCCTAACCAACATGAGTAGCCACTGTAGCAGTCCTACAGTGTCATCCTCCATGGTAAGATCTGACCACATAGCCATCACTGTTGAGGTCACCATCTCCCCTGCCCCCCCCCTCCATTGTCAGGGTCAAACAAAAAACACTTTCCAAAACTGACTATAAATCTCCTCAGAGCAGGTATAAGCAGCTTTTACAGCCACTATCCCATCAGTTGGAACTAGTAATAGTGTCCATGCCTACACCACGATATCATGTGGACACCTACATAGTTGTATGGACTCAGCAATACCTGACAGAAAAAAATCATCTCCCTCAAGGTAGGGTAAACCTCTGTAGTGGACAGCAGCAACACACAAATTCCATGATAGGTGGAAATAATTGCTGGACAGGGCCAGAAGGAGCAAGTGCCAAATTGGAAGCAACGTCATCTTTGTCTGAACAAGCAAATAAGGTCACAAGTGAATTACCCTAAAGCTAACTTTGAGTGCAGATTAGACACATCCACCAAAGCCAATCACTAGGCCTTTCACACATATGTCTGCAATCCCAGAGGCAACACCCAAATCTGCTCTGTAGTGGCGGTCAATAGCACCACATGTGCATACGGCATAGATATGGCCAACCTGCTGCACACAGGTTAAGTGTACACATCACCCGCATTGTCCCCCATTGGTACACATGGACATGCACAGCACCTGCCTCTCTCCCCTCATCATCAGGAAGCAGGTCCGTAATGCCCTCCCAAAGGCAACAAGCTGAAGTCTCCATAGGCCTGATACCATCCCTGGCGGCATCCTACATGAATTCAGGCATGAGGTCTCAGCTCCATTATGCACTGTAGTCAACCAAAGCCTGAGCACCAGTGTCATCCTATCTGCACAGAGGACAAACACTGTCATCCCTATAAACAAAGGTGGAGCAATTCACTGACCCAGACAATCATATGCACATCAGCCTAACTAGCCTGATCTGCATGGGCTTGGAAGGCAATGTCAAGGACCTTATAAACAGGGATATCAACAAACTCAAAATTCTTGAATCCACGCAGTGTGGTATTGTCAAAGGAAGATCAGGTCTGTTAAGCCTGGTCAACTTCTTTGAAGCGGTCAACAAACACAAGGATGAGGGGAAGATGGTGCACACTGCCTACCTTCACCAAGACCAGAACTCTCACAATAATCACCAGTCAGCCATGATACATAAGCCTACACAGCTAGGCATCAACCTACATGTTATCAGATGGGTAGCTAACTGTCTCAATGATAGTACACACTCAGTCAAAGTAGCAGAAGTCACCTCTAGTAGCAGACTCTTACAGAGTGCTGTACCCCAAGGATCAAACTGGGGGCCTCTACTGTTTGAGATATACATTTCTGAGGTAAATGAAAAAAACAGTGGTTGGTGCCTGACCAGGTTTATAGATGATTGCCAGCTGGCCACTGTCTTACATTCCCCTACTGATGTGAGCATCCTCCAAAAGGCCCTTACCAAAATAAATGACTGGTGCCAGAAGCATTGCCTCAAACAGAATGCCAAGATATGAATTATTTTCCCTGTTGGGGTAGATGTCATCCACAAAAAAGTATGACAGTAATAACAATGTACTGAGCATGCAATCAGGTGTGAGGTGTCTTGTGTAACAAGTCTGGTAGGACCCTGACAGTTTCCCACCATGTGGCCACCATTGTATGGAAGGCTGTCTACATGTCCCACCTCACAAATACAGGTATGTCATCCAGGAACCAGGAGGCCACAACATCCCTGTACTACACCCTTATCAGATGCACTACACAGTACAATGGCTCCTTTGGCATGTACCTTGCCAAGCAAATGCAGCAGTTGCAGAGACCACAGAGGTTCCTGACCAGTAAAATCCAGGGTCTGCAACACCTATCCTATACAGATAGGCTGAAAGCTCTGTCCCTGTAGGTAACCTAACTCTGGCATAGAAGGCCATTTCCAAACCAGTCTTGATGGCATTTCTGCATATCCATAAGACACTTCCCACTCATGCAACCTGCACAGAAGGCCCTCACCTGGTCTTGTTGGTGGAATAGTGTAGTGTCCCACACAATACACTGTCTGTAAAATACACTTCCTCCCCATGTCTAGCAAAGTACCTGTATAGCCCTCTTGAGACAGAAGCTGGTCGACTGCATGGGAAATGGAAAAGACACCCCTGGGATCCCAAATGTGTTCCAGCTGGACAGGGGAAACAGGGGTAGGCTTTGAAGGGACATATGTGAAAGTCTGGGCTAGGCTTATGAAGGTATCTGGGCTATTAGCCTGGTATCATTTTATGAACCTATGCACCTAGTTCTTTACATGTTTCCTGTATGTATTGCAGACTGTCCTGCAATGTTGTCTGAAATGAATCCCTGTGAGTCTGAACTGTGTAGGGGCTGTATTGATAGAGTATTCTCTTGCTCCTTCATTAGCTATTATCACATATCCTTAAACCTTGTCATTGTGTCTTGTCTGTATAGCAGTAAGTCAGCTCTTACAGTACTTGTATATGCACTTGATGACAATGTATAGCTCACTTCAATAACCTTGGTCTTGGTCACACTTACCATTCTGCTAATAGGTCCATCACACAGTTGGATTTGTCACCCTTTGTTGAGGGCCTTACAGTAGCTGTTAAAGAGATGGATTGTGGCAGTCAGACCTACCATAAAGTCTGGCCTGAAGGGCCCATAGGTGGCAAAGCTGTGCCAGACTTTACCAGGAGTGTGTGTGTGTGTGTGTGTGTGTGTGTGTGTGTGTGTGTGTGTGTGTGTGTGTGTGTATACATCAGCAAACATTATACTGCAAGGTATTAATTTACATATGTTGTCTTCCCCTCACAGGTGAACATGGGGGTTGGTGTCTCTCCCCCTCACAACCTAATGTCATGGTCTTAGCAGACTCTCATGATGATGATGGTCATAGTGAGGCACAGGTGGGATTGTCAGATGCTGAATCTGTGCCATTGGTTGGTATCCCACTTTAACACACAATGTCCCCACACACAGTCAGTACGCCTACACATATCTAGTCCCCAGCAGCCACAGATAATGAACAATTGTAGGGTGGTGGCATGGAATAGGCTAGTTTGGTGACTATGGCAAGTGTGAGTGTAGACACTAGCCATAGCCAGAAAGAAGGTGAAGTTACAGGCAGATGGACAGGGCTGCTCAATGGAGGACTGCTGCCCATCAAGCCACTGTCACAAGTGTCACAGCAGATGTCACCAGATGCATGTTATGGTCTCTCATGGAGGCACAGGTGCATACTGACTGCAGCACCAGACAGATGCTCAGGATCAGGAATGTTTTCACCTCTTGTCACCATGCCCACAAGAGGTGAAAACATACTAGATCTCATCATCACGAACATGGGGTCACAATGTTCAATACCGGAGGTATACCCTTCATTGGTGAGATCAGATCATAAACTAATCTCACTGGAAGTCCACATCCCGCCCCCACCCCAGTTAAAAAAGACCACAGTGAAGAACTTCTCTAAAGCTGACTTCGCACTTCTTAGGACTGGCGTGGTCTCGTTCAAGGCCACAGAGCCAGCGGAAACCATCACTAAAGCCGCTGAATCACTTACAAATGCCTTCTACCAGCATCTCCAGGACTGCATGGATCAGGCAATCCCAAACAAAACAAAGGCTCTTTGTACGAAAGGCAGGCGTCCAGTCTGGTGGACCCCAGCCATAAACAAGCTCTACAACAAAAGGAGAAAGCTACTACAAGATAGAGCAAAATCCCTAAAAGGGAAGATACCCTTGATCATTGTAAGTAAAAAACTAAGATCTCTCAAAATCCTCCAAGGCAAATTTTGAAAGAAAAATTGCCACGGACTCAAAAGACAACCACAAGGCCTTTTTTAGTTATGTCAGAAACCTGGGAGGAAACTCCCAGATATGTTCAGAACTGGTTCAAAATGATCTAAAGATCACTGAACCTACAGACATTGCCAACATACTGGCTGACAGGTTCAGTGCAAATTTCTCCCCCCCCCTCCCCCCCAAAAGGAGAAATATATATACCAAAGGATTGTAGCCTCCCAAACATCTCAAATGCTCAGGTAAGAACAGCTCTCTCCAAGGCGAAAAACACAGCATCCATGGGACCAGATGGTGTCCCTGGTTGTGTGCTCCACGAACTCATCGAGGAATTAAACCCGCAGTTAAGACAACTGTTTAATCTTAGCCTCACCTCAGGATACGTACCCAAGGAATGGCGCCTCCACCGACCCTGGAAACTACCGTCCCATCAGCTTGACAAGCCTGGTCTGCAAAGCTATGGAGAGGATCATTATGGAACTCATAAATAAAGACATAGGGGACCTGCAGACATTGGATCAAACCCAATTTGGCTTTGTCAAGGGCAGATCATGCCTTTTAAACTTGGTTGACTTTTTCGAGACAGTCACCAAGGCCATTGATGAGGGCAAGGCAGTCCACACAGCCTACCTTGACCTGGCAAGGCTTTGACACAATACCCCACTCAGGCATCATAGAAAAACTCACCAGCTTAAATGTAAACCCATACGTCACAAGATGGGTTGCAAACTGGCTAAGTGACAGAACCCACAGGGTTAGAGTTGCTGGCGCCATGTCAGATTCCAAGCCTGTCACAAGTGGTGTCCCACAGGGCTCGGTCCTGGGTCCACTCTTGTTCGGCATCTACTTTTCAGAAGTACAGGCAAGCACAGGAGGATTATGTCTGACAAAATTTGCAGATGACTGCAAACTGGGTGCCATAGTTGAAAACACATCAGACACAGATATCCTTCAGAAGGGTCTCATAGAAATGGATAACTGGTGCCAAAGCCATGGCCTAAAGTTAAGCTAAAAATGCATAGTCATACCCTTTGGGAAAAACAAGGTTACCCCTAGCTACCATATAGGTGGCAATCCACTAAGCACAGAAGAGGTTATCAGGGACCTGGGGACCCAGGTTGATAGTAACCTTTCATTTGACACCCACGTTGTCAAAGTAGTTAGGAAGACCTTCTACATTGCCCACCTGATCATGAAAGGTTTCACATCTAGGTCAAGGGAGGTCATCATCCCCCTGTACTCATCACTCATCAGACTGATGATCGAGTACAACGCCCCATTTGGAATGTATCTGACCCGACACCTGCAGCAATTGGAAAGGCCCCAAAAGTTCCTCACCAAAAGGATAAAGGGTCTCAAAAATATGTCCTATGCTGCCCGACTGAAGGAGCTCCAGCTCTACTCAGTCTGCTTAGAGGTGACCTGTGCCTGACATACAAGGCCATGTCCAACCCGGAATTAATGAACATGCTTCACCTCAAAAAATCTAAATCCATCAGATCTACAAGAGCATGAGACTTAAACCTTGACACGGTCATAAATAGGACGTGCTGGAGGGACAGATTCATCACCCAGAGACTCCCTATGCTATGGAACAAAATCCCGGTACATGTGAGGCAGAGCACCTCGCTGACCTTGTTCAAGAGAAATCTTGACCAATGGATGGGAGATCGCAGGTATACTCCAGGGATTACATCAGTGTCACTGCTTGACAGAGGCACAGCAAAATAATGGGCAAAATATCCTTCAATATAAAGGGGTGGCATAAGCCACAAAAACTCTGGGCTAGGCTTATAAATGCCCTAGGGCAGATAGCCTAGTATGAACCTATGAACCTATGAACCTATAATGCAGCACTTCCTGTCATGTGTGATGACATCCACGGTATTTGTGATGCCATATGTTATTTTGCTGATGTCATGGACAGATGGTGGGGTGAGACATTGTCACTGCACAGCTGTGCAATGTCTGTGCTTGAACATGTGGTGGGAGTAGGGCATCGGACACATGGACGTAGGACAGCAACAAGATCAGCTGAGAGCCCACATGGCCATGCACATTCACAGTCCTGTAGTGACAGTACCACCAGCATGACCAAAGGGAGGGTGCTGTCCGCACCATACCAGAGTAGGCCATAGGCACATGGTCCTAACCAGTCCAGTCAGGGATGTGGATCCAGCAGACAGAAGTCACCATCAGGGAGTAGTAATGCATTTGTCCTTGGACCTGGTGGTGCCATTGTGAGGCTCCTGTCAGAAGCAGTTCCCATGTCCATGGCGGGAGATGGTGAATCATACATCCTGCCATGTACGGTCCATGACTGTCCAACATAGCCCTGTGTCGGGCATCCACATGGCTTTATTGTGTGCATACAAACACTCACACATCTCTATCACAGGCCGGTCACCACCAGGCATGCACAGCTCCTCTGCACAGCCCAGTTGAACACCACCCCTCAAGACACACACACACACACACACACACACACACACACACACACACACACACACACACACACACACACACACACACATGATGTCAACCATATGGCCCAGCCTAGGCCTCTGGCAATCCCACACCACACCCTGTGCATGTGATGATACTTGTGCCACATCCCTGTTATTCATACCATTGATGCAGGGACATGCTTATATGGGTCTGATGCACAGGGTGAATATAGTACAGTGTAGTAATGCAATGCTGTGTAAGGTGCTGTCTGCTGGCAATAGTTTTGGGTACACATTAAGGTGTATGTACCTTTTTAGCCATGATGCATTATTGCTATTAATACTGCTGACTGACTGTAGTTACATGTACTGTACTCTGTTTGTGGTCCAGGTGTCTGTGTGTCTGCAGGCTGTAGGCCTGCTGACAGTAACAATGATGAATATGGCAGAGGGGAAACACAGTGACCTTTTCATAGCCAGGGTACATGTTTACCAGGTGTGTTTACATGCAACAGTATGTGAGGGACAATTGGGGCAGACAGTGTGACCTTGCATACATACCCTTGGCACAGCCAGCTAGCCTTCATACATGCCACCTAGATGTTCTGTAGTACCACAGGCTCACACATACAAAAGAGGTTACTTGAGTACTGGCACTAGGTCTCTCACAAGCTTAGCCATTACTTTAACTGCAACAGATTCACCTATCAGTACCTGTTGCCCCTGCTATTTCTGTCCCATCCACTCAACCTTCATGCAGTTGATGAGGGTATGCCTGGCACTGTGTATGATAGATTTGGCATATGTATTCCTGACACAGGTTAGCCTGTGTCAGTCTAACTTGACAATCACCAGCACTATGTCTGCTAACTCATATGCATGTCTGGCCTCTCATGCTGGTAGACATGGGGCAGCTGTTGAAGGGCTGAGCACAGCCCCTACCTGCACAGTCTTATGAATGACAGTGCTAGATACATAACACAAATAGCACAGAGGTAACATAGTGTTGCAGTATTTGCCACTACTATTCAAGTGGGTGACAATTACAGGGGCTGTTAAGATTGCCAATGGTGGGTTCAGAGGCCCTTAACATGGTAGCACCACCTAACACACACACACACACACACACACACACACACACACACACACACACACACACACACACACACACACACACGCACACACACACACACACTGTTGCATGGGGACATGCATTGAAACACACGTGCACATGGAGTTGACACTTCTCAGAGTAAATGACCTACCTATCTATTTATATACAATACACAGTGATACGACCATTGCATGCACCACAGTGGCTTTGTGTTAGAAACTGTGTAACTGTGTTTGTAAGGTGGATGACATCTATATGGGCTGAAACTAGGTTGGCAGTGGGGGAGTTCACAGAGTGGAAGATGCACACAAAATGGTATAGCCATCACATACACACAGTAAAGACAGCCACAGGGAATGTGCATACAAAAACACATACACAGTTACCAATAGACATATTAATAACCCTATGTATCCACTTGCATGTTCTATAGTGCTACGTAAACATGACATGCTCCACATAGATTATATGCCTGGGACATAACACACAACCTCTTACAACAAGTAATCTTGCAAATGCCTTCATGGATGGTGGGATAACCCACCATAAATAGCGATTGGTCTCATCTACTGCTTTTTCAAACCTAGACAATTGATAGAGTGACAGACATTGTATCAGCATGATGTGTCAGTCAAGTATGATGTGTGATGCTGGCATGTGTGTCACTATGGTAACTGTGACATATTTGGTAATGATATCACAAGACTGCTCATTGTTAGGGGACACAGACCAAGTATAGGTTGCAAACATCTGAATATTCCATGCACATTTGTAAAGATGACTGGTATGGGCTGTATAGTGTTACATGGTGCATGTAAGGCAGATGCCATTAACAGGATCTTTAAAGTAAGGCCATGAGTAGGGGGTCAACAGGACTTAAAATGGTATAACCTACCCACACAACAGCCACAGGGGATATGCTTCACACATGCTACTATAGTTGTCAGTAGTTAGATTAGAACCCCTATTATCTAATTATTTGTACTATAGTATTACGCAGTTATTGCACATGCCACAGAGCTTGGAAGGCTCAGAAGATTATACAGGTACTTCTACGGTGAATGACATCAGCAGGCTTTGTTAAGTAGGGCAATGGGAAGTGTACTAGGTGGTACACACCTCAAAACAGTATAACCCAAACTCCCAGAAGATATAATTCTCCCCCAAACACACAGGGAGGCTATGATTCGCACACACACACACACACACACACACACACACACACACACACACACACACACACATTATCACAGTTGCCAGCATTGAGTTTAGAGCCCCTACTTAACTAGTTATGTATACTACAGTGTTACACCGTTATCACATGTGCCATGGAGCGTATAGGATATAACAGTGTCCCAAGGTATGTGTAAGGTGAATTACATCAAGAGCCCTTATAATGTATGGCAACGGAAAATGCACTGGGTGGGAAGGGCATCAAAATACACTACCCTACAAACATACACACTTACAAACACCTTCACACACACTTATGCACACACACACACACACACACACACACACACACACACACACACACACACACACACACACACACACACACACACTTGCGAGAACTGAGAGTAGAACCACTGCTTATCTAGTTATTTGTACTATACTGTCACTTAGTTATTACATGTGCCACAGAGCGTATAGGGCTGAGAGCTGTCCAAAGGTACTTCTAAGGGGAATAATATCAGCAGGACTGCTAAAGTAGGGCACTAGGAAGTGTAGTGGTTGGGAATGGCCTAAAACTGTTTCACCTACAAATGAACACAGACACCCACACACACACACACACACACACACACACACACACACACACACACACACACACACACACACAGAGTTATATTTGGCAGGACTGGGATTAGAACCCCTACCTATCTAGTTATTCATACTATAGTGTTATGTAGTTATTGCACGTGCTACAGAGCTTATGGGCTGACAAGTGTCCAAAGATACTTCTAAGGTGACTGACATCAGCAGGACTGCTAAAGTAGGACACTGGGAAGTGTTGTGGGTGGGAAAGTCCTCATAATACTTCATCCTACAAACATGCATACATGCTTGTACACACACACACACACACACACACACACACACACACACACACACACACACACACACACACACACACACACACACACACACAAACACACTTGCCAGAATTGAGAATATAACCCCTGCCTTATTAGTTATTTGTACTACACTGTTACATAGTTATTGCATACACCACAGACCTTATAGGGTTGAGACTGTCCAAAGGTACTTCTAAGGGGAATGACATCAGCAGGACTGCTAAAGTAGGGCACTATGAATTGTACTGGCCTAAAACTGTTTCACCTAGGCACACACACACACACACACACACACACACACACACACACACACCCTTGCTAGGACTGATATTAGAACCCCTACCTATCTAGTTATTTATATTATAGTGTTATGCAGTTATTGCAGGCATTACAGAACTTATAAGGCTGACAAGTGCCCAATGGTACTTCCAAGGTGAATGACATCAGCAGATCTTATGAAGTAGGACAATGTGAAGTCTACTGAGTGAGAACAGTCACTTAATACTTAAACCTACAGACACACACACACACATACACACACACACACACACACACACACACACACACACACACACACACACACACACACACACACACACACACACACACACACACACACACACAGGTGATGTGATATTACAACCCCCACCTCAGTACTATTACACAATGGAGCTCACCTTCATGCTGGCACTTGCAAATGGTTATGACCAGTATGCCACTGTCTGCAGCAGGACATCACTCTATGCCATTCAGGGTATCCCTGTGTATGACTCACTCTCTGTGTGTGTCTACCTGTGTGTGTCTCTCTCTCTCTCTATCACTGTCTGTCTCTCTCTTCCCCATGTCTATGTGTGTGTATGCTTGACATATTGTTATATGTTGCCCATATATGTCTGTGTATCACACACAACAGATGCAGATATATCACATATGGGTCACCTACAGCTAGCTGAGGGTAATCCTGTCTGATGGGTGTGTGTAGAGACAGTTAAGGTGTACATAGCTGTCTGTATGCAAAGACATATATGCACAATACAGTTATATAGTCCGATGTGGGTTCTGATATGGGCTGTGACTCTCTATGTGTAGGACCATGCCCAGTATGACTTTCTATAGTAAGAGTGGGACTCCATAGTTGTACTCTGGTCTGGGGTTTTGTGTGCTACAGTCATACCTCTCAAAGATAAACAGAAAGCTGCTACAGGCACAGGGTTTGTTTTAGCAGACATTTTCTGACGTCTGGCACTGGCATGTATTGGGTCATTACATAGTGACAGACATCCTCATATCATCACAGTGCTTTACCAGAGAAATACAAGATGTATGGTGCACAAACCAATATTATAAGCCCAACTAAAGACATTCATGCCCAAAACAGTCAGCTGAGAGGAGAGGCTACAGCCAATTGACTGATGAAGCTGTGTAAACAGTCCATTAACTTGGTGATATACTGGCTGGGGATCTCCTGCTTGTGTGGTATTCTTCTTACCTGAAAAGTACTAGCCTGGTGTAGTACTACCTCTCAACTGTACAGTTTTTGGCAGATTGTCCAGATGTTTGTCTAGAAGTTTCATCCAGTCTACATAAACTTGTGTTTTCATGGCAAGTCAGTTGCAAATATGACATTACAAAATAATGACAGACATTAGTGTTTCAGACTTCATAACCTTCAGACAATTCCTGCTAATGCAAAACCAGTTATTCTATCAACTTTCTCAGTTTGTAAGAGCAATATTTACAACACGTGGCAATCATTGGGCCTTTGTCCCACTTTTATTTATGACCTTGTACAGAAGTCTTGCTGTCAGAGGTTGAGAGGTATGGGTGTGGATACAGCGTGTATTCTTCTGTGCAGAAATGTCCATTATATGTGTAATATATTCCACATAGCACTGTGACCTCCAGGTATGTCAGTGGCAGGGCAGTACAGAGTAATGTGTTGAACCACTGGCAGACAGTTGTGTATAGGTTACTGGGTTGATATGATGTTTGTAAGGTATTGACCCCAAAGCCCTTATAACCCACACAGATGAGAGTGTAGCCCATGTTAAGACATATCAGCATACAGAGCCCCTGTCCAGCAGGGACACTGGTGGAATCGCAGGACTGAATTTTCTGTTTCCCATGCACTTATACAGGAAGCACATCACTAGTGGTATTGAGGTACTTGACTTGATGTGGAGATGGGGAAGTGTGTGGGAAACATATCTGTCACACCAACAAGCCATACTGATATCACAGACTACGTTGATGCTGCGCCTACAGGTTGATCGAGTAGGCCTTGACTTCCAGATATGCAACAGTCTCATCAATACAGGGTCTGGATTGCTTTGTATGCAAGACAGGGGTCACCTCAGCAGAGTCTGTATGGAATTGGGCAGAGGGACAGTGCTGTTAGCCTATCTGTGTAGGGTAGGTGTTTGGGGTTTGGGGTACGGCCTTAATGTTTGCAAGATCCTGGTGTGTAGAATCTGCATGGTCTTTGGTGTGTAGGTTTCTAGGGTTCTCATGTGTTTTTTCCTCTGAGGTGTCCTTTGTTTGGGTTTTTGTTTTGTTGTGGACCTCCACTTACATGGGTGAATATTGTGTATTTGCAGATGATGTTTACTGACTCCATACACTGCATGGCACCTATGTTACTGCACAATTTGTTCAGCTGTGCACATTTTCCATTTGTCTGGCCAATGGTTCCCCTTCCCCTTATGTGTGTCTCTTTGTCCTTCTGTAGTTCAGTCACAGACTTTGCCCACAGTGGCTGCTGTTATATATTTGTAGTTCTGATGTGAGTGGGGTAAATGCTGTAACATCACACACAAGGTTATGGACTTCACACCTGTGAGTGTACCTATTTAGCAGGTTGTCCATCATTGCACCATTACATTTGCTGTGGTCCTTAGACGGTTTGTGTTGCTATATGTTATGATGAAGCTACATGTTGGCCTAGCTGTCAAACCATCACAGACTGACATCTGGACAGGCCCATATATGACATCCAGACCAAGGCCTACACATGGGGACAGGGTGTTAATACTGTTCTGCCAAACATAGACAGCTGGGAGACCAGTTTGGTAGTTGCTTGCTTTCTCTTATGGGTATGACATCTGCTTTCCCACTGTCTGCCATTTCTGTTTTGACATAACTCTTTCTTGTTTTGCAAATAGTTGGCAGGCAAATGCAATATTAGGACAAGTAGAACAGATATACAAGGCATACTTGTGCTCCTTCTGTGACAACCTGGCATTCCAGGGGTGTGGCTGTTGGCCAGTGACATGTTGTTAGTGCTGACACAGAAAAGTGTCAGCCTTTTATAACCTGGCAGTACACTGACCTTCAGGTACCTGCTGTCCTACTAGGCACCATACCTCCCGACTTTTTATAGCCAGACATCTGGACAAAGCCATAAGTACTTTGGGGACAAAGGCCTACATATAGGGACCATTGTTAACTATTGGCCTTACAAACCTAGAAAGGTGATACAATAACAGGTTTTGCATTAGCATACATTTTCCTCAAGGGTATGAAGTTTAAAACTACAATCTGAAATTGTTTCCTGACTTTAGTCTTTTGTGATTTTCCAATGATTTGCTAGAAAACCATAATTTCATGATAAAGAGACCATAAATATAATGCAAACCTCTCGACATTCTGCAAAAAGTATGTACAGTTGAGGGGTATGCTAGGCATTGTGTAGGTTACTCTGAGCTGTGTACTGTCTATATTTGTGGCCCTGTCCCTGACCTCTCCAGCTGTTCTGCAATAACAAGATATTGATGCCTGGACAGTGTGTACAATTCCTACCATAGCTATATTTGACATGCAGAATAGTTGGCACTGCAGTTCTTGTAACATGGACCCTGTCAACCACTGTACTGTACCTAGGCCACTAAGACAGCCAGGAGTACATGCAGGCTACATACTGACAGTATTGACCACACATATACATAGCTCATTGACTCCTGCATATTGTGGACATGCAACAAGTTATGAAGTTGATTGGGACAGCCCTGGGAATGTGTGCTCTGCTGCTGATAACCTACAAACATTACTGTTACTGCATTTCTATGGGAACATGGGTGTGTGGCGGGGCACACCTGTCAACTGTCCACATTTGCACAGACTGTGCTGATGTTCTCTTTACATTTTGGTTCCATTTAGCATAGTATTGTGCCTGTCTTGGAGGCTACAGGCATATCACTAAAGACCACAAGTTTGATTGTAATGTCAGACATTTGGGTTTCAGACTTCTTACCCTTCAGAGCCTTACTGCAAGTGCAACACCTGCTGTGATATCACTGTGTAAGTTTGTATGGGAATATTTATTCATTGTCCCCCATTTGTGGGCCTTTGCCAGACATTTCTTTATATTTTTATATGGCTGGCTTACTGGGTGAGGCTGCGGGGTGAGTATGGGACCCCAGATTGACATCCATGCATGTGACCTATGAACCCCAGTTAGTTAGTCCCCTGCATATACTGCGGTGAGATTTGTCACCTAGGGGACTACTACATACTCTGGGGAAGCCAGTATTGGATGGACATTTATTGTTGTCCCACATAGCTGTCAGTTGTCTGCTGCTATCCCGGTAGGCCACCTCATTCCCTTGCATGCATGCAGCGATACCATAGCTATGCTACCACAATGTATTACTCCATTCATTTATTGTTAAGAAGACTGACTTACCTTGTGCCTGCAGTAGTTGTAAGGACAGTGCTGGAGGGTTGACTCTGTTGGATGCACACAGTACACAGCCTATACATGGTAAGATACAGGTAGTGTGATGTGTGAGGCATCCATTTTACTGTGTGTGCGAGTTAGAGAGAGGTGTCAGTCCCTGGGTCTTTACAGTGTCAGTGTGTGTGCTATGCGTTGCCTCTTTGCCAAGGCCTGGGCATACTGGTCATGCCTCCATCTGTCTACAGCAGCAGACTGTAGGCAGGTGATGTAGGCAGCTGCCTACAGCCTACTGCTGTAAGCAGATGGAGGCATGCCCAGTATGTCTACAGCAGCAGTCTCAGGGGGTTCCTCCTCAAAGTCGCCATGTGCCTGTGGGGGCCTTGACAATGGTGGAGGGGGCTGTGTGGTTCTTCCCTGCGATGTTCCTGCCACAGCTGTTTCCACAGGATCATATTGTGTAAGCTGGCACATACTATGAACATGTGTGCACATGTGGCTGGGCAGTACTGCAGGAATCCACCAGATATGTCAAGACAGAGGAACCGTGACTTGAGCATCCCAAACACATGCTCTATAATGATCCTGGTTTGTACATGTGCCTCATTATGGTATTCTTCAGTGTGTGTGTGTGTGTGTGTGTGTGTGTGTGTGTGTGTGTGTGTGTGTGTGTGTGTGTGTGTGTGTGTGTGTGTGTGTGTGTGTGTGTGTGTGTGTGTGTGTGTGTGTGTGTGTGTGTGCATTTCTGATGGGTGTCATCATCCACAGTTCCAGTGCATAGCCAGCATCCCCCACCAGATGGCCATACAGGATGTCCCCCCTGGCAAATGCCCCATACAGCTGTGATGCATGCCAGATGTGGGAGTTGTGATAACTACCAAGGCTGCCAGCACACACATTCATGATAATGCCCTGGGCATTGCACATGACCTGGCAGTTGATGGAGTGATAGCCCTTGTAGTTGACATAGACTCTACCCTCTTCACTGGGTGGTGCCTTGATGTGGATGTGTGTGTGCAGTCTATGGCACCCAGTACCTCTGGTAGTCTGTGGGTGCTATGGAAATATATGTGCTCACCAGCATGTGTTTGCATGACATCCAGGAACTGGTGGAGTACCCCAGATGAAGATGCCTGTGAGACCCCCATGATGTCCCCAGTAGATCTTTGGAAGGTACCTGTAGTTAGTATTCTTAAGACTACACATACCTTGGTTCCAACTGTGATGGGTTCCCCTCTGTTGGCTCTGGGTCTTAGGTGAGGCTGGCACAGCTCATAGAGTTGATGAAGTAAGTCCCTGTCCACCCTGTAGCACTCTTGTATCTCCAGATCATGTAGCCCCTGATAGGTTACCCTGGGTCTGCACACTCTTCTCCTCCTCCTCAGTCTGGGATGGTTGTCAGCATTATCCTCCTCACCATCCTCAGTCTGTAGCACATACTGATGTATCAAAGTGACAGCAGCCCCTAACATTATTTTGTCAGTTAAAATTCCCCCAAGTGTGCACACCAATTGTGCAGAGTTTGTGGGAAAAAACAGAATGAAAGGTGTTCGCATAGTTTATACAGGTGTGCTGCATATGCTGCCTGTGTGATTGGCTGACTGTGATACATTCCATCTGCCAGCTATATTATTTGTACTTGAGTGCCTTTATTCTGCTATTTCCCATTTTTTTTCTTCCCATTTCTGCCCCTTCTAACCCCATGGTTTGCAGTGCAAACCCGCTGCTCAGATATAAACATTTCTGCAAGTTCATGTTTTTTTTTTTTTTATTTCCATTGTGTTTAAGCCCTGTGGTGTACTGCGCAAACCCCTGTAGCTATAGCAAACAGTATTGAGCAAAACAGGCCCTCCCAGGGACGTGAACATGCTCAGCATTTCTTGAACTAGCTCAGATACACCCCCTTGCCTAGCTGGCTTAGATGAGCACATATAGAGGCCACAGAGCTCCAATGTGCTTACACCAAGCATGGCACACCCCCTTTTCATGTCAGCTCCTTCTCCTGCTTATACTACAGCATTATAGCTCCTACACATTTAGGTACAGTCTGACATGGTCTCCCATTTTGCTATTCAATAAATTTATCTCATTTGCATACCCCACTGCCTTAGTCCCTTGTTACACCACTACACCGGAGTCTATCTCTTTAGCTACCAGTGTTACCTGTTATTGTTTTGGTTCTGCATGCTACCCACTGTAATGGAGAAATTCATATTTCACATTAAATTGTCTTTTTACATTTATTATTTTCTGTATTATCTCATTTGCACGCTGCTGCACTACGCTTAAATGGCCGAGATTGGCCAAAAAAATAAATTTTGAAACACTTTTCCATGCCAATGGCCATATTTTTGGCCATTCACATGCCTAACCTAATAGTCATAATACATGCTTTACTTTCAGCTGTCATGCCCGTATTTTGATTTTTGCAGAAATGTACATGGTTAGTAATCAAATACATTTCTGCAGTGAACACTACTCTGACAAGGATGCATGTCTGCTTACTGAATCACTAATTCACCTCATTTGCATATGTTTCATCAGAAAATTAGGTAATTAGCATTATTCAGTGGTGTCTGTGTCAGAATAGCACACCCCCAGCCTTGTCTACTGGATTGCTCCGCAACCATATTCTATGCAACAACTGCTACACTTTTCTGGCATGGTGAATTGGCTTTATTGGATCACAGCCATTGGTTTTCTTTTTGTCTGAGCCTGTCCTTCAGTGTTATTTTAAGTATTTCCTGTGATTTGAACTCTGATGTCATTGTGGGTTCAAATTGTTCTATCATGGTCTGGATGAGAGAAAAAATGGGGTATGGGGTTATCCTGAAGGAACAGTATGCCAAGAGTGTTTTGGAGGTGAAAAGAGTGTCAGACAGAGTGATGTTTATGAATCTGGAAATTGATGGTGTAATAATGAATGTTGTTCATAGGTTCATAGGTAGGTACTAGGCTATCAGCCCAAAGGCCTATGTAAGCCTAGCCAACAAGGTTCCCTGGCTTACACCACCCAAGAAAGTTATTTTCCTGTGCCACTGTCAAGTAGAGACACAGAAGTGATCCCCGGGGTGTATTTCCTATTTCCCATCCACTCATCAAGATTTTTCTTGAAGAGTGCTAATGAAGAACTTTACTTGACATAGATGGGTAGCCTGTTCCAGAGTATGGGAAGTCTCTGGGACAGGAATCTATCCCTCCAGCATGTCCTGTTTATTGTGGTGACAAGGTTTAGGTCCCCTAGAGTGTGTAGCTCGGAGGGATTGGGATTTCTTTAGGTGTAGCATGTCCAACAGCTCTGGGTTTGACATAGCTTTATATGTTAGGCAGAGATCACCTCAGAGTAGGCAATATGCTACGGAGTAAAGCTGGAGTTTTTTGAGATGGTCAGTGTAGGGCATTTGTTTGAGGCTAGTAATCCTCTTTGTGAGGTGCTTCTGTGGCCTTTCCAGCTGCTGCAGATGTCTTGTGAGGTACATTCCAAAAGGGGTGTTGTACTCTATAATGGGTCTAATGAGTTTTGAGTAGAGGGGAACAATGACCTCTTTTTTCCTGGATGAGAACCCTTTTATGATGAGATGTGCCACATAGAAGGACTTCCTGACTACTGTGACGATGTGACTATCAAAGGAGAGACTACTGTCCACCTGAGTCTCAAGGTCTCTTATCACACATTCGGTGTAGATTGCTGCCTATGTGGTAGTTCATGGGGATAGAGTTTTTACCAAAGGGGATGACACTGCACTTTTTGGCACTGAGCTTGAGGCCATGGCTCTGACACCAGGCATATGTCTCTGTGAGGCCCTTCTGTAGGATGTCCACATCATTTGGGGACTTGACTATGGCTCCTAGTTTGCAGTCATCTGCAAACCTCATTAGCCAGAGGCCTTCTGTGTTAGCCTGTACTTCATAGAAGTAGATACCAAACAGGAGAGGTCCCTGGACTGAACCCTGTGGTTCTCCACTTGTCACTGGTTTGAGGTCAAATTTGGAGTCTGCAACTTTTACAGTATGGGTTCTGTCAGTGTGCCAGTTGGCAACCCATCTTGTGATGTAGGGATTTATATCTAGTTTAGTGAGTTTAGCTATAATTCCAGAATGTGGGATGGTGTCAAAAGCCTTGGCAAGGTCAAGATAGGCTGTGTGAACCACCTTACCCTCATCTACTGCTTTGGTGACTGCCTCAAAGAAGTTGATCAGGCTCAGGAGGCATGATCTGCCTTTCACAAACCTGAACTGGGTGGGATCCAGAGTTTGGAGGTTACCAATGTCTTTGTTTGTGAGTCTCATGATGATACGTTCCATGGCCTTGCAGACCAGGCTCGTCAGGCTAATAGAGTGATAGTTCCCGGGATCAGTGGTGGCTCCCTCTTTGTGGAGTGGGAAAACTGTTGCTGTGCGCCACTCAGTGGGCACAAAGCCTGATGCGAGACTATTATTGAACATGGTGCTTAGGTGGTGAGACAGTTCGTTCTGAAGTTTGTGTAAAACACAGCCTGGGATGTGGCCCGGTCCCATGAATGCTGTGTTTTTGGCTTTAGAGAGTGCAGCTTTTACCTGGGTAGTTGTGATTACACGGACTCTGCATTCTTCCTGTATAGATATGGGCCCTTTAGGGGGGGGGGGTAAAGTTAGCACTGAACCTATCTGCCAGGATATTGTCAATATCAGTTGGTTCAGTAATTTTCATGCCATTGTGCTGTAACTCAGAGCAGATCTGAGTGTTGTCATCGAGATTCTTGACATAGTTATAGAATGCTTTGTGGTTGTCCTTAGAATTAGTGGCAATTTTGTTTTCATAGCTAGCTTTGGAGGATCTTATAAGGGATCTCAGCTTCTTACTGAGGCTGACCAGGGAGCTTCTCAATTCATGGGATTTTACTCTCTTTTGCAACAGTTTCTTCCTTCTGTTGTACAGTTTGTTTATGGCAGGGGACCATCAGATTGGCTTCCTTTTTTTGGAGGATAGCATCTTGGTTCTGTTTGGGATAGCACAATCCATGCACTCATGTAAGTGCTTATAGAGTGCATTTGTGTAGGATTCAGCAGTTGTAACTGTATTGTCCATCTGCATGGCTGTCATGAATTTCACCACTTCTGTCTTAAGAAGCATGAAGTTGGCTTTCGATAAATTTTTTACCATGATTTCCTTAATGGGAGGTGGGGCAAGATGTGGATATCAAGGGTGATTAGCTTATGGTCAAATCGGACCAACAAGGAGTTGACTTCAGGTGTAGAACACCAGTCACTCATGTTGGTAATAACTAGGTCTAGGATATTGTTGCCCCTGGTGGGGGTGTGGATAAGTTGATCCAGGGCATTGGTATTTATGAATTCCAGAAAGCAGTGAGCTAAAGAGTTGGTACATGAGTAGTTTTCCCAGTTAATGATGGGGTAGTTGAAGTCGCCAGACCTCCCAACCATTCTGAATTACTCGTTTTTTACCGAGTTTTGGGGTCCAAATGAAGGGGTGCCACGATTCCCGAGTGGCACCCCTTCATTTCCGATTTTTCTTTGCATTTTTAAAATTTTCGCGCTGTCGGAGCTGATGTCATCACGTGTGCAATGACATCAGCTCTGCCAGGCTATCAGCCAGTCGGAATTGAACTCAAGGAGCTCACATCATTTCCGGCTGGCTGAAATGGTGGGAATTCGAGCCGGGATTAATGGCGGCGGCCGGGCAGCAACAGTAGGAGGGGGCAGCAACACTAGGAGGAAGCTGAGCAGTTCGCCTGAAATGATGGGAATTCGAGCCGGGATTAATGGCAGCGGCCGGACAGCCAGGATTAATGGCAGCAACATTCCAGGAGGAAGCTGAGCAGTTCGCCTGCCGGGATTAATGGAACAAGCTGGTGGGCCAAACGAACAGAAGAAGAGCTTGTAGTTCGCCAAGCCGAACAGAGAAATAACTACTCAGGCAGGTAAGGAACTGGTGTGTGTGTGTGTGTGTGTGTGTGTGTGTGTGTGTGTGTGTGTGTGTGTGTGTGTGTGCGTGTGTGTGTGTGTGTGTGTGTGTGTGTGTGTGTGTGTGTGTGTGTGTGTGTGTGTGTGTGTGTGTGTGTGTGTGTGTGTGTACACGCACATGCACATGGATGCATGCATGCTTGTGTCATGATTCTCAGGCTGCCAAGCTGAATTGTTGCAGATTCATTTAGATGTTTGTTGAGATCTTGCTCTATGGAGACTGCCTGCACTGTGTACTAAGGAGAGCAGAATCATGTTACATTTCCTAAACAGACAATTCAAGGACTGGCAATTGTGACCAAGTGCAGGTTTATTTTAAAGGGCTGTCTCATGTGACCTGACAGATCAGATGACCAGGGCAGCTGGCAACCCCTGTAGTGGTTTGATTTGTTGTACTACAGCCACCCTGAATATCCTACTTTTTCTACACTTTTTCCTTTTATTTTTCAGCAAATTATCAGCTAATAAGAGACAGTATAAGTAATAGAAGGTGGAAAGAGTTTTTAACAAAACACTAAAATTGTGACTCTAGGTTGTGCTGCAGTGGAGAGATTAATAGCTATCTGTTACTTATGATCCATGTTTTTCTGTTTTTCTGTTTTCATAACTGACAGCCCTGCATGTTATTGAGTGGTATGGTGAGATATGCCATGGTGGGAGATAAGAAAATGTATTGCCAATGTGAGTTTACATCACAGTATACCCAAGATATTGATTGTTGTTTGCTAGTGATTATGAAAATAAGCAATATCTCCATATATACTTACTTCAAAAACAAGTGACTTCAAAGTGTTACATGACATCAGATGAAACCTTAGATGTTGCTGAAGAAAACTTGTCTCTGATAGCTGCACTGTATACTCACTGTTATTTTTATTGCCAATTGTACAATTAAGCATGTTTCATATTTCTGTAAATATCCCAATAAACATACATTTATAAATTATTTTCTTGTTGTCATGTGAAAGCTTATGTCTGATTAAAAGAAGTATTCTAACAGAAGTGTTCTAACAGTATAATGTCTAGGTTGTATAGTTTAAGATATGAAAAGTAGTTTGTGAAAGTTTAGCAGAAATATAACTTGGGCTTGTGTGCAATATATCATACTGTTTATGGAAAGACTATGAATGTACAATTACCATTGTAGAGAATAATTCTTACTGATAACATTGCTATTTTTGCAGTTTTAATAGTTTTCCCTGTTCACAAAATATCTCTGTTTGTTTTTCTCATGCATTTTAAGTTTATTTTGTCAGTTAATGCTCAGGAATGCTAGCTGTTTGTAGGCATGCTAGAGGCATGACATTCCACAATACATAAGTGGTAAGCAATTAATTACCGCAGGAAAGTGCTGATCTTTATGTTTAATATTCAACAATAATTCAGGAACATGCAGATTAACTGATAATGCGGTCTTTCTTCATTATGGATAATGTGTCTTTGATTTGCAATTCTGGGCATTGCAGAAACAGGGACTTTTTACTGCAGCCCTTGCCAAGTCTATTTTCATTGGGAGACAGAATAGCCAAGTAATGGGACATTGGAATGGCTGAAGGGGTACTATATGTTGGTTGACTGTCCTTCAGTTTGCATTTGAATGTTGGTATCCCACAATTCCACCGGAGTGGGTGGGGTTACATAATTATGTATGCAAATTTTATGTTAATCAGCTTATAGATTTGTACCTATTTTTCATGTGCCTTGTCCAGATTTTTGATGTTTTCAGGTTGAGAGGTATGGAAGTTGCCCATTATTAGGGTGTTTGGTTGAACCCTAATATTTTCCAGTACATCAAGAAAAGAGGATTGGGAATCCTGGAGCATGGTGGGGGATCTGTAGCAAGCTACAATTTGGATTGCAGGTTTTCCCAAAGTTAGTTGCACTTGAATAACCTTGGATGCATTATGCTGAGCAACTAGCCTGGAGGTGTGGATATCCTTAATGAATATGGACACATCTCCACCTTAGGTGTTTTGGTCCAGGTTACATGGCCGAAAAGTGTGGTACGAGTTATAGCCTGATAGTGCAGGGGTGATCTCTGGATCCTTGAACCAGATCTCAGTCACTGCACAGATATCGATGTTCTCCATTTTAAGGAGTGCCTCGGGTGAGTGCATTTTTAGATTTTGACTTCTAGCATTGAGTAGCATTACCCTCAGTTTTTGCTTGCCTGTTCCTGTTACGGTGGTGAATTTGTCATTTGAACCTTGCCTAAAAAAGGCACTATAGGGACTATATTGTTAGTGCATATGCTCTGTAAGTTGGGTGTGCAATGGATGAGAAATAAAAATTTTTGAGTGAGTTGGATAAAGTGGTGGTGAGTGTACCCAAGGGTAAGAGAGTGATGATTGGAGGGAATTTCAATGGGCATGTTGGTGAAGGGAACATAAGCGATGAGGAAGTAATGGGTAGGTATGGTGTTAAGGAGACTAATGCAGAAGGTCAGATGGTACTGGATTTTGTGAAAAGGATTGACATGGCTGTGGTGAATATGTATTTTAAGAAGAGGGAGGAGCATAAGGTGACATACAAGAGTGGAGGAAGATGCACACAGGTAGATTATATCCTATGTAGGAGGGTCAGTCTGAAGGAGATTGGAGACTGTAAAATGGGGGCAAGGGGAAAGTGTAGTTAGACAGCATAGGATGGTGGTCTGTAGGATGATGTTAATGGCCAAGAAGAGGAGGAAGAGTGTAAGGGCAGTGCCAAGGATCAAAGGGTGGAAGTTGAAAAAGGGTGATTGTGAGGTGGAGTTCAGGGAAGAATTAAGACAGGCACTGGGTGACAGTGAAGAGTTACTGAATAGCTGGGTAACTACAGCAGAGTTGGTAAGGGAGACAGCTAGAAAGGTGCTTGGTGTGACATCTGCACAGAGGAAGGAGGACAAGGAGACCAGGTGGTTGAATGAGGAAGTACAAGAGAGTATACAGAGAAAGAGGTTGTTGAAGAAGAAGAAGTGGGATTGTCAGAGAGATGATGAAAGGAGACAGGAATGTAAGGAGATGAGGCGTATGGTGAAGAGAGAGGTGGTGAAGGCTAAGGATAAGGCATATGGAGAGTTTTATGAAAGGCTGGACACCAAGGAGGGTGAAAAGGACCTGTACCAGAAGGACCGATATGGGAAAGATGTGCAGCAGGTAAGGGTGATAAAGGATAATGAGGGAACTGTACTTACAGGTGAGGAGAGTGTGTTGAGCAGATGGAAAGAGTACTTTGAGGGGCTGATGAATGAAGAGAATGAGAGAGAAAGAAAGTTGGATGATGAGGGGATAGTAAATCAAGAAGTGCAACAGATTAGCAAGGAGGAATGAAGAACAGCTATGAAATGGATGAAGAATAGAAAAGCTTTTGGTCCAGATGACATACCTGTAGAAGCATGGAGGTGTTTAGGAGAGATGGCAGTGGAGTTTTTAACCAGATTGTTTAATTAAATTTTGAAAAGTGAGAGGAAGCATGAGGAGTGGAGAAGTGTTTTGGTACCGATTTTTAAGGATAAGTTTGATGTCCAGAGTTGCAGTAATTACAGAGTGTTAGACTTGATCAGTCACAGCATGAAGTTATGGGAAAGCATAGTGGAAACTAGGTTAAGAAGGGTGGTGATGATTAGTGATCAGCAGTATGGTTTCATGCCAGGAAAGAGCACTATAGATGCGGTGTTTGCTCTGAGAGTGTTGATGGAGAAGTATAGAGAAGGTCAGAAGGAGTTGCATTGTGTCTTTGTGGACCTAGAAAAAGCATATGACAGGGATTATAGAGAGGAGTTGTGGTATTGTATGAGGAAGTTGGGAGTGGCAGAGAAGTATGTAAGAGTAGTACAGGATATGTACAAGGGTAGTGTGACAGTGGTGAGGTCTGCGGTAGGACTGACAAATGTGTTTAAGGTGGAGGTGGGATTACATCAAGGATCAGCTCTGAGCCTTTTCTTATTTGCAATGGTGATGGACAGGTTGACAGACAAGATCAGTCCTCATGGACTATAATGTTTGCGGATGACATTGTGATCTGTAGTGAGAGTAGGAAACAGGTTGAGGAAACCCTGGAGAGGTGGTGATATGCTCTAGGGAGGAGAGGAATGAAGGTCAGCAGGACTAAGACAGAATATATGTATGTGAATGAAGAGGGAGGATAGAGGAATGGTGAGGATGCAGGGAGTAGAGTTGGCCAAGGTGGATTAGTTTAAATATTAGGGATCAACAGTTCAGAGCAATGGTGAGTGTGGAAGAGAGGTGAAGAAGAGAGTACAGGCAGGGTGGAGTGGGTGGAGAAGAGTGTCAGGAGTGATTTGTGACAGATGGGTGCTATTAAGAGTGAAAGGGAATGTCTACAAGAGGGTAGTGAAACCAGTTATGTTATATGGGTTGGAGATGGTGGAAATGACAAAAAGGCAGGAGTCAGAGCTGGAGCTGGCAGAGTTAAAGATGTTAAGATTTGCATTGGGTGTGATGATGATGGACATGATTAGGAATCAGTATATTAGAGGGTCAGCTCTGGTTGGATATTTTGGAGACAAAGCCTGAGAGGCAAGATTGCATTGGTTTGGACATGTGCTGAGGAGGGATGCTGGGTATATTGGGAAAAGGATGCTAA
Organism: Protopterus annectens; assembly: GCF_019279795.1. Lineage (NCBI taxonomy): Eukaryota > Metazoa > Chordata > Ceratodontiformes > Protopteridae > Protopterus > Protopterus annectens. The sequence continues at coordinate 1,461,050,883 of NC_056732.1, forward strand.
GGATGGAACTGCCAGGTAAGAGGAAATGAAGAAGGCCTAAGATAAGGTTTATGGATATTGTGAGAGAGGACATGCAGGTGGTTGGTGTGACAGAGTGGTTGGAGAGGACAGGAAGAAATGGAAATAGATGATCCACTGTGGGGACATTTAACGGGAACAGCCGAAAGAAAAAGAAGAAGATAAGAGCAATTTTTAAAATCTGCCCCTATTTTTGGACCTTTGTTCCACCATTATTTTAGGCTTTGTCCAGATTTCTTGCACTAAGAAGTTGAGAGGTATGACATGCCCTAATAGTACATATCTTTACTTCAAGCATGTCTCTACTGAGTGTTATGAGTGCATTGCTCCAACACAAACACAACTGAAACAACAGAACACAATAAGGAAACTAGAAGGCACTAAAAAGTAATTAAAGGCCATTACATATGTGCAACCCTGCCATACTCTCAGCTCAGCAAACAATCCTGGTACATCTGTGTTGTCAACTCACATTTTTAGCAGTACAGCCATAGCTCTGAGGATTTTTCTCTGTGCCATAGAGATAGTATCAGGGCAGTGGATCTTTAGGTGTTGGAGCCCTGAGTCTTTTTTACAGACTGCCACTGTCCATAAGGGACATGGGCAGTACCCCAAGAGTGAATTTAAGGTTACCCATCCATTTATCCAAATTCTTTTTGAAGAGAGTGAGGGATGGGCTTTGTTTTACAAAGATGGGAAGTTCATTCCATAGACAAGGCTGATTGACACAGTTGTCATTTGTTCATTTTAAGCAGTAATTATTCTGGCTTAATAGAGGTAGTATGCATTTGTGTGTAGCTAGCTGGAATACTTTACTATGTCTATTTAAACACAATCAAATATCTGATGTACACAGCCGATAAAAAGGCTATAACTGATTAGTATGGGATTTTCTCTAATGAAAATGACTGTGTGTCTGTAGCAAAGAGGCTGAAGCAGATCTAAACAGCACAAACTGGCTATTCATTTTTTCACTTTTAATCACATGCAGGCATCCGTGCTACTTAATAAGTGTCTATCTGCAGTGGTCTGGGCAGATTATGTGTGATAGCAACTGATCATTGGCAGAGTGTCACATCAAATGATACTGTCATCCATTGCTGTTTGGTTCTCTGGTTGAGGTTTTGTCCATGATGTCTTCTGTGTGGAGCCTAATGCTCTTTTTGTCACTTTGTGGATTTTATCAATGTGCTTTGGTTTCTTCACCCAAACCCTCAGCCATATGACATATGCATCTGTCCATTTGTGCTTTTACTTTCATCTCAGTCTAACACCATGGGGTACACAGAAGGTGACTATTGTTTTTTTTTTTTTTTTTTGGAAGGGGGTAAGAAGTCAGGCACTATTCCCAGAAATATATGTATATCTTTGCAAGAAAGAATTTCTCTTCTCCATTTATTGGACATCTGTTGTTTTCTTGGCTTTGAAAATTAGGCCTTACATACAACTGTTTCCTTGGGAAAAAAGTGAGACTGAATCTCTTCCCTTACTTGTGATTGTCTTGGTCAGACCATCATAAGAACAAAAAGTTTTATTAAAAAAGCTGTATGATGTACCTTCAATTATCTAGAAACCCATAACTTCTGGGGGCCCCAGATCTTTGGCTTAATTCAGTCACTTGCTCCAAACATATTGCAGTGAAGTCCTAGATTTTTAGGCGTGGTGAGGAGTTAAGGAATAACACAAAGTGTGGTAAAACAAGAAAGATGTATTCTGTCTGGAAAGCTTGGCACCAGCATGGGGGGTACTGGGGAAGTGCAGGTGGGCTAGTGTGCAAGATAAGCTCTCATGGAATCCTTTGTCTACTCCATGTCACTTAAGGCTGGCCTTGCTGAATGGAGTTAGATATCTGAGGAGCATATATTCAGTAGAGTGGCTGTATGTAACTGAATTAATGTTTTAATAGAGGATAATGGGGCAGCAGAGCTTAACCAGCTAGCTTACTTTAAAAAAAATAAGGGAAATGTAAATGAGCTGTTACACCATTAAAATGGCAACCCACAGTGCTGAATAGGACAAAAGATGCTGGGTCTGGAAGAAGCCTTTGTTCATTAGCTCAGTATCGCAGCTATCTATGCTAACTTCCTGTCTCAGGTTCAAAGTGGATACTGTGACAACCTAGAGTCTGGTGACCAGATGAGGTCATTCTGCAAACCAACTTCGATGTTATATTTTACAAGGAGTAATCTCTGAGTATTGCGTATTCTTTTTGGGGGAACCTGACTAGAAAGACTGCTCATGTATTTCATTGTGCCTTGCTCTATCAAGTAAGTTATTAGGAAATGGAAGTTCTCCTAGATTCGGTCATGAATATAGTGAAGCTTAGTTTAGAGATTTTGTTTTATTTGTACGAGTCTGTCCATCAATGTTATTTTCAATATTTCTTGTAATTTGAACTCTGTGGTTTACTGTAAATATATATTCAGTATTTTCACACACTTTTATTATTTATTATTAAATATATGTAAAGCTTTTATTGTGGTTGGTCCTTGAAGAAAGTATTTAACCTTTGAGAGTGCTTATATTTATTCGGTGACACTATGTGGGCCACTCCTGAAGGCCTACCTGTTTTGGTCAACTACTACCATTTGTATTAGTATTAGTATTACACAGTATAACTGAACACCCCTTTTAAGAGCCTTATAGTAACTGACTGGTGGCTGTGAATCTACCTTATAGTCTGGGCACAGTTGGTAGAGTGGGTAATCTGTGCCAGTTTTTCCCAGGTGTGTGTGTGTGTGGGGGGGGGACTAAATCTGAAAGAATATGTATGTCAGCTACTTGGGGCAGGAACACAAAGCACTGGTTTCATGGGGAGCCTTACTGGGGATATGGAGGAAGACAGATAGACACCCAGACCCCAGGCTGAGTGTGTGCCCTGTCTGCTCTCAACAGAAACTCCAGTTGATGTAGAGAGGTCTATATCTGGAAATACTGAGTGTATCCATTTGTATTCCAAGTGAATGTCCCTCTCCAGTGTCAATGGTGAGGATTCAGGCACCTTGATTACTGGCCTAGCATGGGGACGTCACAGAGTAACATTTGTCTTTGCCATTCTGTAACTGTTGTGTCAATGTCTTCTATATAGCATACCTCAGGACAACAGTAGCTGCCACTGGATATCTACAGATAGTTCGTCTCTCACTACGATAGGTACACATCTTGATTCAGGCATGGAATATTCACACACATCCTTTTACACATCCGAGTGCTTATTAATAACTTATGCTTTCTGTTTACCTGTGTTTAGGTAAAATGGCAGTGGAGTTTTTAACTAGATTGTTTAATGAAATCTTGGGAAGTGAGAGGATGCCTGAGGAATGGAGAAAAAGTGTTTTGGTACCGATTTTTATGAATAAGGGTGATGTGCAGAGCTGTAGTAACTACAGAGGGATTAAATTGATCAGTCACAGTATGAAGTTATGGGAAAGAGTAGTGGAAGCTAGGTTAAGAAGGGAAGTGATGATTAGTGATCAGCAGTATGGTTTCATGCCAGAAAGGAGCACTACAGATGTGATGTTTGCTTTGAGAGTGTTGATGGAGAAGTACAGAGAATGTCAGAAGGAGTTGCATTGTGTCTTTGTGGATTTAGGGAAAGCATATGACAGTGTGCCTAGAGAGGAGTTGTGGTATTGTATGAGGAAGTCAGGAGTGTCAGAAAAGTATGTAAGAGTGGTACAAGATATGTATGAGGGTAGTGTGATGGTGGTGAGGTCTGCAGTGGGAGTGACGGATGTGTTTAAGGTGGAGGTGGGATTACATCAAGGTTCAGCTCTGAGCCCTTTCTTATTTGTAATGGTGATAGGTTGACAGACAAGATCAGACAGGAGTCCCTGTGCACTATGATGTTTGCAGATGACATTGTGATCTGTAGTGAGAGTAGGGAACAGGTGGAGGAGACCCTGGAGAGGTGGAGATATGCTCTAGGGAGAAGAGGAATGAAGGTCACCAGGACTAAGACAGAATATATGTGTGTGAATGAGAGGGAGGATAGAGGAATGGTGAGGATGCAGGGAGTAGAGGTGGCGAAGGTGAAAGAGTTTAAATACTTGGGATCAACAGTTCAGAGTAATGGTGAGTGTGGAAGAGAGGTGAAGAAGAGAGTACAGACAGAATGGAGTGAGTGGAGAAGAGTGTCAGGAGTGATTTGTGACAGATGAGTACCAGTAAGAGTGAAAGGGAAGGTCTACAAGAGGGTAGTGAGACCAGCTATGTTGTATGGGTTGGAGACAGTGGCACTGACAAAAAGGCAGGAGTCAGAGCTTGATGTGGCAGAGTTGAAGATGTTAAGATTTGAACTGGTTGTGACAAGGATGGACAGGATTAGGAATAAGTATATTAGAGGGTCAGACCAGGTTGGAAGGTTTGGAGACAAAGCCAGAGTGGTAAGATTACATTTGTTTGGACATGTGCTAAGGAGGGATGCAGAGTATATTGGGAAAAAGATGCTAAGGATGAAGCTGCCAGGTAGCAGGAAAAGAGGAAGGCATAAGATAAGGTTTATGGATGTGGTGAGAGAGGGCATGCAGGTGGTAGGTGTGACAGAGCAAGATGCAGAGGACAGGAAGAAATGGAAACAGTTGATCTGCTGTGGTGACCCCTGATGGGAGCAGCCGAAAGAAGAAGAAGAAGCTTCCTGTCTACCTGTGGTATAGTTATAGCTAGTGCATGCATCAGGGATGTGCATAGCACATGTTCAAAGCACACATTCTAACCCCTTTGATGTGACCCATACTGACTCTGGGAAGGAAGCTTGTGGCTTTGAAGACTTTGGAGACAGCATAGAATGTCATGTCAGTCTGCTACAAGTATAGATGGCATCCAGGCTACTATGCTGATGCTGATAGTGTCCATGAAAAAGACAGCCAGTAGCAGGATAGTGATTGTTGAAACAATGATGTTGTAGCACATGCACTTTTACATACTGGTCCATGCACTAAAAATGTGTTATTAGTGTAGCCACCTCATTGTCGCAAACACACATCAAATGATGCAGTCATATCACATCTATCAGATGGTGCCATCTATGAGATCTGGCTGCAGATTGTGCTGTAAACATACATACATATTCCTCATATAGCAACTTACCAAATCCACTGGCACTCTGTGAAATAATGGCAGATAATGCTGTCACCATTGTGGCTGCTGGTAATAAACTGGATCCACATTCAGAGTTACTATGATAGAACCACAGACCAGTGAAAAATCACATGCACTGTGTGGGATGGGGGAGGCACACAAGCTGCAGGATGCTACAGAGCTGCACGCACCAAATAAATAAATGTATGCTGCTTTTCTTCATTCAGTTACAGCATCCCATATCCTCCCATATGCTGCAGTCTCTAATCATGTCACAAAGAGTGTGCTTTAATTACCATTGCAGCACATTACTGACAGAAAAGCTGTCCTGCATATTAAGTTCTAATCTCTGCAACTCACCCTTGCCCCTTGAGGACAGCAGCAACATATAAATACTTGTTCCAGAGTTATGGCTATTCATACTTGCTACACAAGTTGTTTTCGCACAATACTAAAGGATTATCTCACTCTGGGTTATACAAGACTTCTGCAAAATACAGTGGCCGAGTTACTAAACTACTAAATCTAGAAACTCCATGGGAATGCATAGCTAGGCAGTTAAACATTCTCACACATCAACTGCCTAGTACATACCCATGAACCTATAAATGTATGAACCTTTAAACAAAACACATACGTCTGCTAATAGAAGCAATTTGTTGATTGATTCCCACACTTTTGGCAGGGACACCACCCTTGTATACATGTGTACAGTCACTGGATGTAATTGCATAATCACCCCAATCACATCTCTGCTACCAAGGGGTATATAACCCAACCATGTATGTCACCAAGGGAGTACATATAATTACCCCAACCACATAACTACCACCAAGGACTACACTGCATCTTGTGAATACTCCACCCTTTGCCTCAAGCCCAGTCAGTGCACAGCATCAGATGGGTATTAGTGGTTATTATAATTCTACATACGTGAACAAGCACACTCTGCCACTCCTGCATGCATGTAGGACTTTGGTGAACAGATCAAGTTGCAGTACTGTTGCAACACATAGAGTATCTACTATAGAAGTGACAATATTATAACAGGTCTGACCTACAGCAAAAATTTTCATTTACATTCTTCATGTTGCTTGAACTATTTTTATGTTGTGCTGCTTTTCACATGTGCAGGTATAACCATATTCAGACATATGCACAGAGACACAATGAGTCAAGGAAAGCCAGCTGTACAGAGAACATGGTTCTCATTTGTTATGTTCATGCCTGTAAATGCTGTGCGTACTGTTTCGTTTTTTTCCAGACAAGATTGGCTGTTTATATTCTGAACTATTGTCTTCTGCAGGATGTTCCAGTGCAAATGTTGGGACTACTGTAGTGGCTATTGTATATATGGTCATCATAGTATAAGGTCAATACTTACCTTTGTTGAGACATGCTGTAGTGTCCCACAGGCATCATTGAAAAATTAGAAATACATTTTTGGGAACACAAATGCAGTGCTACTGATGTAACAGATCACAGATCTGTTGGAGTTCCATTTTTTTTTATTTCTCTTGTACCCTGATAATGGCATTCAGCACTGGCATCAGCAGCTGCAATTGCAGCAGTGGCATGGTTGTAACAACAGACATGGCTGCAGTTAGCATACTTCTGCTGTGTCACACAACTGAGACTGAGAGATTTCAGTTCAAATAATACATGGTGATTGTGCCCTGGTCCAAGGAATAACAGCAGGGACTGCCATCTTATGATAATGTAGTTTACGTAGGTAATGGAAGAAAAGTTTATGAAAAAGAAGCCCCAACCGACTTACTTCCTCTCAAGTTGATCAATGCTTAGAACCTCTTATACACTCCTCAGAAATGCCCAGCATTAATAAACACTCTAATGTGCAACTCACCTACTAGACACCTTTGTTCTAGCAATAAACTCCTACCAGCTATCAGTACTGCTGAAAAGTCCCTCTATTCCCACTATGTGTCAAATTATGGAACAACATTCCTACTCATATTAGATAGACAGAAAATATGTACAACTTCAATAATTCACTCAATCAGTATCTAAACCAAACCTGGCTCTGCTCATTCTGCTCACTGGGCTACTGTACCCCGTCTTTTTCAATGCATGAACTCAAACCTCCTCTTCATCCTATATCTTCTGCTTCCATCTATATGACCACTATATACATTCCTATGTTTTTAACAGCCATCTTCTAGCTGTAATGCTTTCTCCCCTCAAGAATTAAAACACCACCCACTTTCCTCTGATCTAGCTGTTCATTCTCTGTCTCTCTCTACCAAATCTGCCTTGTAGCATTAATATTTATTATAAATGTCTCATTATAATAGTTTTCAGTCTTGTAAATATATTGTTACTTCTTTTTATACTATTCTATAGTTGTTGTCACTGAACCTATTATTAAAGTCTGCCATAAAATGTTTATTAATTATGCATTCATTTCTTCTCTTGCCTCTGCAGAAAATGGTCAATATCCATAAATAAAAAGGACCTTGGTGGGGTTCTGACATCATAGGTGAATGACATCATACAGCATAGGAGAGAGGAAGCAAAATAAATATGGTGCTGAGAAGCATAGTCAGGGACCAGGATCATGGAAGCTAAAAGGTACCACAGTTTCTCCTGCACAGCATCTGTAAACCTTCATATGAAACCACAAGAAGGCTGTCAGGAGGGGGTCCAGAGTAGGTCCATAGGAGTACTATGTGGTCTGTAAGGAGACTGGATGTAATGGAGCACAAAGATAAGTTGTAGACCATGATCATGTTTAGTCTGCAAAGCAGGAAAGGCAAAAGAGGTAAAACTTCTAACTGTAGAAGCTTTAAGTGGTGATAAGGCAGGAACTTAGTAGAAGGAATGGTATGGCTTAAAGAGGATAATAACTTGGTAACTAAAATAACTGGTTTTAAAGGCAGATGGTGAGGCCATGCATTTTTTTCTGCAAAACTATGCAGACTAAATCAGCTTAGCGAGTATAAATGGAATGGAACAGATATAGTGGAAGTCTGAATAGAAAAATTGGTGTGTAGCTGCAGAGGCACTAACCACAATGTTTGTTAGACTAGGAAAGCAAGAGAGACACTTTTACTGGCAGGACAACTATGTTTACGTTTCTCCAGAATCCATATTCATTACAAATTATCCTAAAGCCAAACAGCAAACTGGAGATAGCCTTCCTGATTCTACAAATGCAGACAGTCTTACAATACCATTTCATTTCTCTATTGATGTTAATGTACATTGAAGCTAAACAAGCTATAGAAGAATGCAGTGCTAATAAAGGGCTTACTTTAAAGTGCTGGTTACCAGGGAGAGAAGAGAAAAAAATTCCACCTTGAATATAATAACATCTGAAATTTTAAACAAAATGTTACAAAATATCACTTGTCATGACAGACTGTCAATGGAAATTAGCAAACCCCGGAAAGAAAATTAACATGTTGCTTAATGTATGAAAGCATTTAAATGCCCTGGAGAAGCAGGCTGTTGTGGCAGGCTTTCAGTTTTCAACTAACCAGGCAGACTGCTTTTGCACTTGGACTCTGACCTGCTGGGAAAATGAAGACACTGTAAGCAAAAAGTGCAAAACTGCTGCCTAGAGAAGAACATTCTTGATTTAATAGCACATAAAAGGTGTAGTTTCGATATTAGAATTTTTCCCAGTAGGTGTGTTGGCTGTCACCCTGTGAGCACCCCCCCCCCCAAGTCTTTATCAAGTATCAGCAAACTAGTTACCATTTTTAGTGTCTTAGTAGCAAAATACTGTGTTAAAGTTTAAATTTCTGCATATACACTAACAAAATAAACTCTTAAAAGATACATTCTACTGGCAAAGAAGAATCATATAAAACATGTCAGAGAAGGAAATGTATGGGTAAACATTTTAGCATTCTTCTGCAACAGAGACAACGGGGCTGGAAATCGCAACTCTGACTATGGACACTGGGTATTCTAAAAAGGATAAAGGAATCTAATGTCTACTAAACAAGAAAGTATGACAGTGCTCTGTGCATTTCAAGCAATACTGGAAATCTTCAGGATCCTGTATGGGAAATATTCATTTGTACACTTACAAAACTTCAGAAATGCTGGGATGAAAGTCACTTCTTACCCAGAACAGAAGAATGTTCAATGCAGCTTCCTCTCACCTCAGCAGCATGAACCCTTTGCGAATGATTATCTGGTGTGATCAGAATATTTAACTAGTTAGGGTGTGAGTCCAGTGGCGGCTGGTGATTTTAAATGAAGGGGGAGAGGTGGCTGTAGGAAGCAACTGAATGAGTGTGTCTCTATTACAGCATGTCAATTATCTATATCTGTGATCGGGTCTACTTCAAAACATTAAAATTTCATAACGTTGAAATTCAAAACATTGAAACCAAAACATTGAAATCCTAAAACACTGAAAACCCAAAACAATGAACACACATGAACATTGAAAGTGTGCTTCATAACATTGAAAACTACAACGCACATGTAAATAACATCCCCTTCACCTATAACAAGACCTAACTAACAAACACACTTTCTGCTATGTTTCTGCAGGGGGGCAAGCCGCCCTGCACCCTCCATATGGGGCCTCTGTCCCCCACACCCCCCATAAATTAAATATACCAACTCCAAGATTGCACTACAGTGGAAAAAAGTTAATTTCCTAACCTCACTGTATCACAATCACCATACACTGAGGTTAGGAAATTAACTTTTTTCCACTGTAGTGCGATCTTGGAATTGGTATATTTCATTTACGGGGGTGCAGGGGTGCTTGTCCCCCTGAAAAAACGTAGTAGAAGGTATGTTTGTTAGTTAGGTGTTGTTATAGGTGGAGGGGATCTTATATACATGTGCGATGTAGTTTTCAATGTTATGAAGCTAAGTTTCAGTGTTCTGAAGTTTCATTGTTTTGGGTTTTCGGTGTTTTGAATGTTTGATGTTATGGTCTCAATGTTATGAATTTCAATGTTATGAGATTTCAATGTTATGAAGTACACCCCTGTAATCATGCAACAAAAGGGGGTCATTCACTTTCATCTACAGATTGCCGCAGTAGTAGACATGCGAAACATGCATGTCCACAGGTAGAGGGGTTTGGCTTTATTGGCCTGAAATTGTCCATAAAAAGACTTAAAAGTAAAAATAAAAGAAAAGAGTCATGGACATTCAGAATTGCCATTTAGCTGAAATACCTGATATCCTTAAAGGGTAATTTACATATATCCCATGTTGCCTCTGATTCAAGAGGTTTAAGGTATCACACAGTGGAAATTCTAGCTTTGCTAGATTTTTCTTTTTGTGTTTTTAACACTGATGACACTGAGGAAACTCAGAGCTATAATATATAACATTAAGTATCCTGTTTTTTGTTTATTTTGTTCTTTATTTCTTTGTTATTTATAGCACTTTGTGTACTGTGTATTTTTCTAGCTAGTTTCACTGTGTGTGAGGTATTAACTGGAAATTGTCCACTTTTATTAAGCATCTGTTGGGTTGTTTGTTTCTGATAACTGGTTGCAGTAAACTTTTTTTCTAGAGGCTCCTTTAGCTGTTTAAAACTTTCATTTAAAGGCTCACTGCTGCTTTTCAGCTGTGAAACATTTCTGCAGTTTGTTCTAAGTAGTGGGGATATTTGTAGCATTTCCATATTCAGGCTTGTATTTGGGCCTAGTGTTTGTGGAGGCTGTGTGTCTGAGCACATATTCAGAGACATTGGTTTGGCCAAAGCCATCAGGCATTTCTGTGAGAGAGAATTGTTTGAGGTCATTGGCTGACTGAGGTCACCTGGACTACAGCTTAGACTAAGCACCTCATTGGTTCTTTTGAGATTTCTTTCTTAAAAGCTGTTTCAGGTTTCAACTTTCTGTTACCTAAGAAGTTCAGTTGTGAATGCTCTGCCATTTCACAGTGAACTGATCGAAGGAAGGACACTGAGGAAACTCGGAGCTATAATATATAACATTAAGTATCGTGTTTTTTGTTTATTTTGTTCTTTATTTCTTTGTTATTTATAGCACTTTGTGTACTGTGTTATTTTTCTAGCTAGTTTCACTGTGTGTGAGGTATTAACTGGAAATTGTCCACTTTTATTAAGCATCTGTTGGGTTGTTTGTTTCTGATAACTGGTTGCAGTAAACTCTTTTTTTCTAGAGGCTCCTTTAGCTGTTTAAAACTTTCACTTAAGGCTCACTGCTGCTTTTCAGCTGTGAAACATTTCTGCAGTTTGTTTTCTACCCTCCCTCCCTGCTGGTATAGTGTTTTTATAGTTGGTGGCTTTGCAGTTGCCCGCCCCTAGTGTAAATTTGATCTGGGACCCTCCTCCCAGTCTAGTGTCATTACCTCATTCTACCCAGTACAGGGAGAACATTTGAGAAAGCCAATCAGCTTAGTTTCGGCTACTACTTTCTCTCTTTCCACTAAAAAAAAAAAATAAAAATAAAAAAATAAAAAATGTATCTGCTTTTACTGTATTTTTGTTTTTTCCTACTTTATTTTGCTTTTGCGTCATCTTAAAAGTACTCAATTATATTTATTACTGCTTGGTGTAACTTATTCTAAGCCTTTTAGTTTAAGCACTTGGGCTTTAGACCAGTTGTTTTACATTAGGAAGGTTTGTGGGCTGCACTGTGGTGGCAGGACAGGTAGCTTACATCCTTCTAAGTTGGGAACTGCTGATTGAGGGCTCAGTGTCTGTTATTCTAAAAGTGTATTAGTTCTGGTTTAAGCACCTGGGCTTCAGGCCAGTTATTTTACATTAAGAAGGTTCATGGTCTGAACTGTTGTGGGAGAAGAGGCTGGACTCTTCCCTTCTGAGCTGGGAATTTCTGGTTAAAGGCTTATAGTGCCTGCATATTTGAACTATTTCTTACTGTAATTGGTATACCTTGTTTGCTGTAGCATAGACTATATCCAGGCCTGCTGAATCTAGTTTTGCATGTATGCTTGTTATTTCCCTGAAAAGCTAATTCCACCTAAAACATGGCTTTTCATTGCTTCTGTGGGTCCCTAGTGATATCTGCATTGCTTACTGTACTTATTTCCTTGTTTCACTTGAAAGAAAGTTACTGTTTATCATTTTTGCATTTAAGTTACCTGGCACTTGCTCACTAAAGCAATTATATAAGTCAGCACTAAAAAATTAAAAGCACTACACCCTCACAAACTCCCCCTGGAGTACCTTGCTCCCCATTGGCCATTTTTTTCAATTATAAAGAAATTCCCAATACTATTCTAGCATGTCCAAAGGTCAGTTGTCAATCTCCTCTCCAGTCCAGCTGGTGAATCTGGGAATCTTGAGGCAATGTTACAACTGCCTCATGTACACAGACAACCCCTCTCCTCCTCCCAACAAATTCCAACACATGTGAGAGATGCAACCATATAGCCAAACTGGAGGCTAAGCTCTCTCAACTCAGTACTGGCATAACCAGTCAGAAGGAGAAGGAAACCACACTCACTAAAATTCCAGTCTCACATAGACCTACCACGACAGCAAACCAAACACATAAACACACAAAAACATACTTGGAGGCTCTAAATAAAAATCTGCCTAAGCAGCAGAGACCTCCAAAGCAGACACCAAAGCAACCGCTACCCCAAAAACAAAAACCGTGCAACACATATATAGCCAAAAATGTGCTTCAGAACAGCACCAGCCACAAACCTTAAGGCTAAACAACCTGATACACTTTGTAATAGGTGACTCTATCATCAAGCACACACTGACGCCCACTCACCAGGCTGAACAAAGGAGAAGGTCACGCGCTGCCTGTCGGGTGCTAGGGTCCTTTACATAACACAATACCACAGGTCACCCAAGGCAAGTAAGGCATGACTCAATATGACTCAGTCATTGTCCACCTGAGTGATAACAACCTGAGATGTACCTCTGAAGAGACATAAAGGAGCTCTAGGAGCTCTCTGCCCAGGCCGTATGACCAGGTATACCTTCTTGAGCATTGATACTCACCTTACCCTCACAAAGAATGATGCACAAATTTCAAGATTATCACCTAAATTTTACAATAAGTGTTAGTAATGGTGGTGTCATTCAAAGGGGATCAATCAGCCTGGATGATTACATGACATGCAAGAGCCCATGCTTCGCTAGCTAGGGATGGCTTGCACCCAAATTCCCTGGGCTTTGGATATGGCAAAGGGCCTAGCTACCCCCATAGCCTTTTTTTGCAAGCAGGCTCAAAAAAACCCCCACCCATAGGTATATATCACACAAAGAAACTAGAGTAAAATGCTACAACGCCAGAAGTCTAGTAACTTCAAGATGCACGACGACAAACTCTCTAGCATTGATATCTGTGCAGTAACAGAAACCTAGTTCAAGGCTCTCAAAGCACCCCCCACTACCAGGTTATACCTACCCTCATACCATGCTATTCCCAAAACTGGGATCAAACCACAAAAGGAGGGGGGAGTATTACTCTGCCAAAGATACCTACACCTCCAGGTTAAGGCACAGCACCTAGCATCACGTGACTATCCATGTGCAACCAACAGGGTAAATTTGCCTCCAGTTTATAGCCTGCTACAGACCACCAACTCCTAACTAGCTTCCTCCCCAGAACACTGGAAAATATGACAAAATCCAAACACCATTATATTGGGTGACTTCAACTACCCAACCATAGACTGGGGAGCATTACTCTAGCTCAACACCCCTAGCTAAGGTTCCTAGAATTTATAAATTCAAATGCTATGGAACAACTTGTTACCACTCCCACAAGGGGAAAACATTCTGGACCTGATCATCACCAACATCCTCACTGGTAAAATCTCACTGGATATTCACATCCCGACCCCACCAAATGCCCAGAAAACCACAGTGAAAAACTTTGTGTAAAAAATCACACACTCCTCAAAAAACCGAGGTGGAAAGCCCCCCCGGGCCTGTGGATATGGCCGCCCAGACCCAAAAAATCCTCTAACGATTCTATATGAACATGAACAATGAATGGGGGGATGCATTCCCAACAAAAACAAAGACCCAATCCTCAAAAGGCAGGTGTGTCTGCTGGACCCCACCAACCATAAAAACAAACTATACAATAAGGAAGCTGCTACATGATAGAGCAAAAATCCCTAAAAGGGAAGGCATCTCTGATCAGTATTAGCAAAAAACCACGGCACTCATAAAATCGCCTAAGGCCAGCTTTCGAGAAAAAATTGCACAGGACTAAGGATAATCACAAGGCTTTCTTAGTTATGTTAGGAACCTGGGTGGGAATTCCCAGATATGCTCAGAATTAGTCCAAATGACAAAAAAACACCAAACAAACCCACAGACATTGCCAATCTTAGCTGACAGGTTCAGCAGCAGAAACCCCTCACCAAAGGGCTACATTATCTATCCCAGTGCCCCTGGCCCTCCCCTCTCAGATGCTCAGGTAAGAGCTGCCCTTCCAAAGCAAAAACACAGCATCAGTGGGACCAGACGGTGTCCCCAGCTGGCGAGTACTACATGAACAAGAAGAGCTAAACAACCCAAAAAGACTACTGTTCAATCTCAGCCAGCAACAGTGGTCCCTCTCCACAAAGGTGGTGGTTCAACGGATCCGAGCCATGACCAGTGGCTCAGTCCTGGGACCTCTTTTCGGTATATATTTCTGGGAGTACAGGCCAGCATGGAAGGACCGTGGCTGACGCGTGCAGCAGATGACTGCAAACTGGGCACCATAATAGACTCTCCAGCTGACACAAGCATCCTCCAAAAGGCCCTCATAGCAATCTCTCATTTTGACAACCGTGGCCAAAAAAAAGTATAAAACATTTTATATAGCCCACCACTAATGATGAAGGTTCACATCTAGATCAGGGAGGTCATCGTGTGCCTCTTTACTCATCCCATCAGGGCCCATATAGTGAGTAAATGCCCCCTTTGATGTACCTACCTTTGACACCTGCAGCAACTCAGAGGCTTATGTGTGCTGACGATAAAAACATGTCCCATTGAGCTATGCACTCGAGGACTTTGACCCTCCAGCACTGGAAATAATAAATAGGACATGGGAGACAGATTCATAATGAGATCATAGGTTTACCCTGGTATCACCAATTGGTTTTCCTGTGTGACCTTTAATGCAGTTACAATAATACATGCACATTTCTTTCATTCCATTATGGCAGAAAATTTTACTTTATACCAGAGTATAACTCAGTTTAGTGCTTTCATTTGCTATATGGTTTATCAGAAATGAGTAAGAAAATGTTAACCTGTCCAAAAAAATCAAACAATGAACTTAAAAGATTTAAACCCGGAAATAACAGCTCTGTGCACATTTGAGCACTGTATTTGCACGGTGTGCCCCTGGGCTTAACACCTTCCCTCTGGTTTTCCTACAGGGCTGCAATAGCTATCATACAACAACTTGTGGAAGAAGCCGCCATGCTACAGGTACCTTCCAAAGGCCAACTGGAAATATTATGGGGATCTCACCGACATCAGCATCCAGGGTACTCCACCAGTTCCTGGATGCCATGTCAGTACATATATTTCCCCAACACCTGTGAGACGTTGGTCAGCAATATGCAACTGTTCCACCAAATAGCAGAATACCCCAAGGTAGTGGGTGCTATAGACTGCACTCACATACACACGCAAAGCTCCATCAACTGCCAGGTCATGTGCGTTGCCCAGGGCTTAATAATGAATGTGTGTGCTGGCTGCCCTGGAAGCTATCATGGATCCCACATCTGGCATCTGACACAGCTGTACCAGAGAGTTGCCAATGGGGACATACCTCCATGGCTGCTTATACCTATCAGAAATGATGCTCAAGTCACAGTTCCGTGCCTGGGCAACCAAATTGTCATCGTATGTGCCATGCTACACATATGAATATGATCCTATAGGCTACCAGGCAGGGATAGGGGGGCAGGGCAACACAGCCCCCCACCATTGCCAAGGCCTGCACAGGCACAGAGTGACTCAGAGGAGGATCAACCTGAGCCTGCCCCAGTAGGCAGAAGGAGGTGCACCCAGTATGCCCTGGCCTTGGCAAAGAGGCAACACATAGCAAATAGACTGACACAGGAGGGACCCAGAGAATAACCCCTCTCTCTGACTCTCACATACAGTAAAAGGGTTGCCAAACATGACACTACCTGTGCTCAACCATGTATAGGGAGTGTACTATGTGCATCCAACATAGGCAGCCCTGCAGCACCACCCTCAATACTGAGACACCCACAAGGTAAGTGACTCACACATACCAGTCAGGGGGGTTCACATACCCAACAATAGTCACAGCCAGCAGGACAGGTGTAGGCAAACACAAACAAAGGCTGTGCTATAGGCTCTGAATGATGCCTATGGGTAACCCCCCAGGCCTGTAATATGTAGGTAAATCAAAGCTAAGATCTGTAGTACACTGGTATGCCTCTAGTCAGCATGATAGTTTAGAATACAGAAATAGTCAGATGTGCACCCCATCCTACGTAGAAATGTAGTAGCAGTCAGGTGTGCCTCCCCAATCCTGTGTAGAAATGTAGAAGTAGTCATGTGTGCCCCCCATCCTACATAGTAATGTTATAACAGTCAGGTTTACCCCCCCCAATCCTGTGTAGAAATGTGGAAATAGTCAGGTGTGCCCCCTCATCCTATGTAGAAATGTTGTAACAGTCAGGTGTGCCCCCCAATCCTGTGTAGAAATGTAGAAATAGTCAGGTGTGCCCCCCATCCTATGTAGAAATGTAGTAACAGTCAAGTGTGCCCCCCAATCCTGTGTAGAAATGTAGAAATAGTCAGGTGTGCCCCCACATCCTATGTAGAAATGTAGTAACAGTCAATGCCAAATGATTGACAGATACCCTGCAGAAACAGTATGTTACCTGTAGGTGTACAACACAAAGGTCTGCATTGCAGTACAAACTACCTGGACTCAATCCACACATTCAATACAGATGGGCATACTGGGCATGCTCACACACTTAGAGAAATGAAGGCAATGTCAGTCAACAACATACTGCAAGGTCATACTGGGCATGCTTACACACTTAAACAAATGAAGGCCATGCCTGCAAACACCAGTGGACCAGACATATCTGGCAGTCACAGATGTTAGTGCAGACACTCCTCAGTATGCACCATTCATGCCTTGCACACACGCTGGATAAGAATACAAACATATATCTAATGATAACACACTATAATAAGCCAAAGGTAGATGTACATAGATGTGTGGAAGAGGGTGACTGTGAAAAAGAGCCACCCAGGCCTGTCCCACCCAGCACATAGCCAAAGGGCCACAACCACATGAGGTTCAGATGTCACTCACTGTAGATAGTAGCCACTGGTATCTATCAGCATTACAGACTATGTGATGCAAGTGCTAGCTGTGCAACATGACTGTACAAGCAAGTAGTCATCTAGTAGCTGTATACATGTACCTGAGACATATGACCTTGTGCGTGCCCGCATGTGGTGTGCCAACCTCTAGATGAATGGGTTATGGCCCATGCACACACACTGCCCTCACCATAGATCTACTATGACAAGCCTGCTGAGGACATCCACTGTGAACTACACCTTTGGGAGAGTTGTAGCCCAGTAATCTCTGTGGCATGTCCTATAACTGTGTACTGCTATAGTGTGATAAACTAGTTAGGTAGGAGTTCCAATCCCAGAAATGGCAACTGCGTGTGTGTCTGTCTGTCTGTCTCTGTAGAGAGCAATGCTTTTTAGGGTAGTTACACTCCCTACAATTCAAATGCTCTACTTTGGTAAGGCTGCTGATGTCATCCACCTAGAACTACATCTCTGGGAAAGTTATAGCTCAGTAATCTCAATAGCACATCCCATAACTGTGTACCGCTGTAGTATGATAACATAATTAGGTAGGAGTTCTAATCTCAGACTTGGCAAGTGTGTGTGTCTGTCTGTCTGTCTCTATCTGTGTAGAGAGCAATGCTTTTTAGGGTAGTCACACTCAGTACAATTCAAATGCCCTACTTTGGCAATCCTGCTGATGTCATTCACTGTGAAATACACCTTTGGGGAAGGGGCACTCCAGCAATCCTTGTGGTGCATCCCATAACAGCATCATGCTGTAGTGTGATATAGAACTCCGGTAGGGGTTCAATTCCCACACATGGCAGTTGTGGACATTTTGTGTGTGTTTCTATGTCTGTGTAGGGAGCAATACATTTTAGGCTAGTCACACTCAGTACAATTCAAATGCCCTACTTTGACAATCCTACTGATGTCACTCACTGTGAAATACACCTTTGGGGAAAGGGCACTCCAGCAATCCCTGTGATGTGTCCTATAACAGCATCATGCTGTAGTGTGATATAGAACTCTGGTAGGGGTTATATTCCCACACATGGCAGTTGTGGATGTTTTGTGTGTGTTTCTATGTCTGTGTAGGCAACAATGCATTTTAGGCTAGTCACACTCAGTACAATTCAAATGTCCTACTTTGGCAATTCTGCTGATGTCATTCACTGTGAAGTACACCTTTGGGGAAGGAGTACTCCATTAATCTACGTGGCGCATCCTATAATGGTGTAGTACTGTAGTGTAATATACTAGTTAGGTAGGAGTTCTAATCCCAGACATGACAGATGTGTGTGTGTGTGTGTGTGTGTGTGTGTGTGTGTGTGTGTGTGTGTGTGTGTGTGTGTGTGTGTGTGTGTGTGTGTGTGTGTGTCTATGTTTGTCATTCATATCCTGTCTGGAGGTGGTTGTGAGTGTGTAACAACTGCATTCAATGTAGAGCGGGTTTTGCAAACTTCTTATATGGTGGGCCAAGTATATATCACAATGTCCACCATACAGGGATAACAGATGTGAAATAGCCGAGAGGCTGGGGTGCAAATCCATACCCCTAAATGTGATATCAATACCAGCTGAACAACGCTAGCAACCCTTGTATTACCCAGGGAACACTCTCAACACATGTCTCATACACACACACACACACACACACACACACACACACACACACACACACACACACACACACACTTGCCTAGGCAACAGCCGCTATGTTAGTAGTACCCTGCATATTGCCCACTGATAGTAACCATGATGTGATTGCAGTGGGCTACAGATGGCAAGGCACCCTGTCCATCAGTCCAATAGGAATGTACATGCCGATAGTGCACCTCCCCCATCTTCCCCACTAGACACCTGCAACACCTG
This sequence comes from Protopterus annectens, assembly GCF_019279795.1. NCBI lineage: Eukaryota > Metazoa > Chordata > Ceratodontiformes > Protopteridae > Protopterus > Protopterus annectens. The sequence continues at coordinate 1,461,070,114 of NC_056732.1, forward strand.
TGGTGCCATCAAATGTGACCCACAAAGGACATACCATGCTTGAAACACAAGCCCTGTATGGACAGATGCCACTGATACCAGGGAATATCGACATCATGCTATCAATGTAGGTGCAGGGTCAACCTGCTGTTTATTAACAGTTCCCATCACATGAAGCCAGGACTGGCACATCTGATGATAACACTATGTGTACACAACATGGGCCAGACACCCCAGATACAGTTCCACATGTCACTATACATGCATGTGGGAGGTGTGCACATCCCAGACACTGTCCATATCATGAACTAAGGAAAACATACATGGCAAGCAATGTACAGCATTGGTCACACTCAATAGTCACCCTGATGACTGGATGGTGAATACAATACCCACCTGTGTGGGCAAATCCAGACACTACACCTCTGAGCCACATTGCAGACCATTGTTATGTGGCCTGATTCCAAGGTATACCCATCACCTAGCCTGGTATAGCTGTCTGGTACTGACGACTACAACACACCCATGAAACAGTGCACCCATGCATGTCAGTACTGGCACCCGTGTCTGTGTGTGGTGTATGATGCGTATGACTGCATTCACAATCACTACAACCCCCTGTTGTGCATGTGATACCTGCACAGTACTGTGTTGTGGCAATCTCACTAGTGATGAGTTATATTCCTGGCCCTGCCAAGTGTGTCAATGTGTGTGCGCCCCTGTGAGAGTGTCGCTGTGTTGATGCTGACACCTGTTCATGCAGACAGGCACGTGTACTACACCTACCACATAGCATGTCACTCACCATCACATATGCATTCTGAGGGCTCCCCAACATGTGACCTATGTGGCGCATTCATGAACTGCATGGACATGTGATAGCACTACATAGTCGTCAGAGGTTTGATACCCTGTACTGGTAGGTGTGTGACACAAACATGCTTAAGCTTTACTCTCCCATCCCTCCCTGGCTTTTCTGTGCCTCTGTCTGCCTTGCTCACTCCCTCTCTGGCGGGTGTGGAGACTTACACCAGCATTGCTTAGGCAGCAGCATGTGTATTTTAAATGATGCTCAGGATCAGCTGATGGCCTCTGCATGAATTGCAGCCCTCCTCTAGCTGAATGCATGTGGAACAGCTGTGGTAACGTTCCCATAGCCAATTGCATGGAAACACACACCAATATCTAAAAAACATCTGGCTTTCGCCACCCCTTTAGTTTGATAAAAAACTATGCATTATTTTGCTGTGTATGGTAGCTAGGGTAACCTTGTTTTTTCCGAAGGTATGACTATGCATTTCCCATCTTGTGATGTATGGGTTTATTTAAGCTGATGAGTTTTTCGATGATACCTGGGTGGGGTGGTGTCGAAGGCCAAAGTCAACCAAGTTTAAGAGGCAGGATCTGCCTTTGACAAAAGCCAAACTGTTGGATTGACTTTGCAGATAAGGCTTGTCAAGCTAATGGGGGCGGTAATTTTTCAGGGTCGGGTGGAGGCACCGCTTTAAGTGGGATTGGCTTTGAGAAGTTTTTTCACGTGGTCTTTTTTTTTTTTCAGGGGGGGATGGGAGGAGGACCTCAGATAGAGATTTGAGATCTGATCTCACCAGTGAGGGTATACTTGGTGTTGAACATTTGGGTTAAAGTGTTTGGGCTTGAGTAGTTTTCCCAGTCTATATTAGGGTAGTTGAAGTAGTGATGGTGTTTGATGATACATTTATCCCTCCAATGTTTTCAGGAAGGCCATATGAGGTTCCTGAGTTTGAGAGGTGGCCTTATAACATGCTACAAATTGCAGAGCAGTCTTGCCTATGGGTTAATTGCACTGGATGGTCTCTCCGATGCATCGCGCGGCCACTAAACAACCTGTGGTGTGGGTGTCCTTATATGATGGACACCACTCTCCTTTCTTGTTGTCGGTTTGGGGGGGGGCATGACGATGAGAAGGAAAGGGGTGAAACCTGTTGCTGGGTCAAGCCTCTTGAACCATCTGGCGTTGAGCAGCATTACCCTTAGTTTTTTTTTTTTTTGTTCTAGGTAGGTTTAGTTTTTAATTTTTGCCTAAAAAAAAAAAAGGCACTATGGGGGTGGCAAGAGCCTTTGCCAATATCCGGTGACAGATGGCTTGTCCAGCATGTCATCCCACAGACAGACGTGGATCCTTTTTTTGAACACACCCAATTAAAAGCCAATTATTAAAATCTCATCTCTTCACCGTGTGTTGGCATCATTAGGTGAAGGTAGGATACTGCTCAAGGTCAGGGGTCATACCTGCTTGGGCTACATAATCAGAGAGCTCGATGTCCCTTTCATGTAGTCATAGGAGGTATGTCTCAGTCGCTTGACACAGCATGGACACAATGACTGGTCGTGTACTTGTACCTGTCGAGCTGAGACCTGAGTGTGATTGCGTTATGTGGATTCCCAGCACGACAGGCAGCTGCAGCTTACTGTGACCTTCTACCTCAGTCTGGCGTCGGCCCAGTGTGTCTGTGTCTATCAGTGTCAAGTCCAACAAGTGTTGTGTGTGGCAGTGTTGGTGTAGGGACTGTTGACTGTTTGACCTCTGACTGTGTGGTCTATGTGTTTGTTGTGTTGGGTCTCTGTGGGTAGTTGTTTGTTTGGTCTGCTGCGGCCTCTGCTGTTTTTTTGGTATTTTTTGAGAGTGAGCGAGTATATATCTGTTATGTGTATGATTGTTTGTGATGATGTGTACTATGTGTGTGACTGGGTATGTATTGTGTGTTCTCCTCCTCCCTCTTCCTCTGTCCATGTCTTGCCCTTGAGAGAGCTCAGCAGTTTCGTGTTTGGTTGGTTGCATGCATCTCATGTATTTGTGCTCAATATTCCCAGGTTCACCAGTTGAGCAGGGAGAGGACACTAGCAACTGATCCTCGATTATACTAGAAGTAGTAAAAAACTTTCAAAGGAACTCCGGGAAGTGGGTCTTAGGCTGTGGGTGGTATCTATAATAAGAGTGCTTTAGTGCTTTGCGTACTGTCGGAGTAAGTGCTAGGCTAGTAGATAGATGAGAGATGAACCAGCTCAATGCTTCCCACTCCCACTGGTAAGCAGGGAACTCCACTCAATTTGGTGCAAAGAATCAGAAACTGGACTACTCTAGCTCAGTGGAGGGGGAAACAAGAGATATTTTTTTTTTTTTTCAATGCTATAAATCGGCTATCACAGCCTACAGAAACAAATTGCAACAATTACAGATTTTAAAAGTAACAAAATGTTGGTGTTGGGCCTTTCATGCACTGTGAGCAGGAACTCGATCTGTTTTTTGGCAAACAGCATATCAGATGGATTGGGGAATTACCTCTAACAACATACACTGTGGAAACAGGCCAACACACAGGAGTGGGATGTGCCTGACCTGACTACAGACTGTAAGTGCTGCTATACTACATTTGGAGAAATGTTGGTTTAACAGGGTCTGTGTGAATATGGCTGTCCTACATGTTTCCATAAGTGCCATGTCAGTGCTATGTTTATGAGGGAACACCCATTTGTAGGGTCATCTGCAGACTGGCCAGTGTGTGGTGTCTTTTGTTTCAGGTGTTACCCACATAGCACCTATCTGTGAACTGCAGAAGGTAGTGTGAGGATTGCAGTCTGTAGATGGTGACAGCCGTGAGAGTTACTGACTTCATATCCCTCATAGGACATATGCTGCAACAAACCCAGTTACAACAGTAAATGTATGACGTTATCACAGCAACATGTCAATAATGGCCCTGTGTATGTGCCTCCAGCCACAACCCTGTCAACCTTTGTACATATGTCATGCAGTAAGAGGTTCATATATGCTGTACACCATAATTAGTGACATCATATCTGATAACAAGCCAGTGAGATATCATACTGCTTTTTTTTTTTTTTTTTTTTTTTTTTATAGTATGTTCATCATATATTTATTTATTTATTTTTTTTTTTTTCATTACTAAATGATAATTCACTTTATTACTTAATTGTGTACTTGGTAAATTGTTGATTTAGTATTTGTGTGGTGTGTGTTTCTTTTCTCCTCTATGGACAAACTGACTGAAAATGATATCCCTATTAGCTAGAAAAAAATAAATACACATATTATGTATAGTAGGGGTTATATTTGATGACATAACCTGGACAATCTGTGGTGTGTGTACAGTACTGAGGTATATGTACTTATGGTGATTGTCGGCAGTGTGTGTATTGTTAATATGCACCTTGGCCTGTGTACAGACTGTGGTAGATGTCACTGTTCTTGGTCCTGTTCTATCTGATGCTACATGCTGCTCCACTGTATGTTACCCTATCGGCTGACATGTTAGTAGGGCCATACACTCACATGTCCCATACCACAGACAGGCATCGGAGCACACTGTGTACCAGCCCAGTATATGTAGAGTTAGTGTGTGAGTGGCACATATGAGGTTGGTGTTGAGCAGATAGTCCACATACTGTAATAATACACTAGCATACCACATGTGGCTGTGTTCACATTGGTTGTGGTTATGCACTTTCACACAAGTGTATGCTGTGGCATGCCTGTAGAGCCTGCTATATATGCAGGTACATGTGCATTCCCCCATAAGAAATGTAGGGCAGTGTTGAGCCGGATTGCCTGTAGCCTGCACAGTGCTTTGTTATATGCTTAGCAGCTTAGTGTACTTACCCTGTGAGATGTAATGTCCAGATACTTACCAGATGTACTGCCGCCGGGCCACCATAAAAGTCATGTATGTCAGACAGAGCAGTGGGAGGCTGTACAGATGTATGTCAATATCTAGTGGGTAGCATGTGGCCATGGCACCTCTGTACCAGCGGTTAGTATTTGGCAGGACAGCCAGGGATGTGTGAATGCATAACCTATGGGGCCATATGTATACCAGTAGTTACATGTTATACCCATCTACATGGCTGTTAACTTCCACAATATCAGGATTGGTCTGCATGTCTTGCACTAAGAGGTTATGTGTATACCTCTGGACTGTCCAGAGTGTGTCAGATTGTCTACATATATTGGCCATTATCCCTGCTGTAGTCCACTATGATGTCCTTTAGATGTATGTCAGTAGCCAATGGCGCACATGTTAAAAGCAGATGTGACCTCCCACACACACCATGTCTGTGGAGACAGTCCCTATTACAGTAGCAATAGTCTACAAATATACCTGCTATACATACCTGACATCCCCTTGCACTACAAAGTTGGGACTATAGGGTCTGAGGTAGGGCTACACTCCATGTTCAGGACATATGGTGAGGATATATGTACATATGATTATCCAGATATCTATATAGACATACACCTATACATATCGACCTACATAGATGGATAAGTATATGTACATAGCTATACAAATAAACACCCAGATATATACATATACTGAGCAATATATGTCTACACATATACAGATAGAGATACATATGCATATATACGTATGGATATCTACATGTATATTGACAGTTGTAGGTATATCAGAATAGATATGTATGCACATATAGTTATTGATATCTACATATATATCAACATAACTAGGCATATCTATACACATAGGATGTGCATACATACTTACATATATAGCTATATATACATATATCTATATATACATATACGTATATCTATATATACATAAACCTATATATACATATATGTATATGGGAGTGCTACAGAATCCTGAAAGCCCAAAGTCCTGAAGACCATCAGGGGTGAGCTGCCTTAATGTATATGGATGTACATTACCATGCAATCCACCTTGGTTAAATGCAGGCCTACTGCCACCTGCCATACAGGCTGTTCTGTTTGTCAGTGTGCTTGTGATGGTGTCAGTTGTACCTTGTTATGTAACAGTTACATCCCATTGTGTCAACTAATGTCTTTACCCCCTAGGAATTGTCTACAGGGTGTAGATAGAGGCTACTGAACTACACATCTGCATTATTTACTGCTGATTGTTTGGTATCCTGTGGCCCAGTCTGTCTTTACTATTGTACTACTTGATGGCCTTGGCCTGGACAGCAACATTTGTTAACTTTTCCAGACTACTGTATTAGTATAACTGTTTCACAGTTGCATTACTCAGTTTATGTGGGTGTCCATGTCTAAACAGCTGTACCACATGGCATATACAACTGTAATAGTACACAAATAAAGCTTTCCCATTTATGCAAACCTGTGTGTGGTGTTATATCCTTTGATTTCTCTGTGGGTATATGTTGCAGGCAATGATTGTCATTTGTATGGATGGCTCATACAGTCTCCAGTTGGTAAGGTGGTTACTGTAGGAATAGTGGCTGTTCCATATTGTGTGCACCTACTACATATGTATCTTACTATACATATCTCTGCATGTGTATGTGTAGTTACATATATATGTATGCATGTATATATATATATATATATATAGATATATAAATATATATATATATATATATATATATATATATATATATACATGTGTGTGTGTGTGTGTGTGTGTATATATATATATATATATATGTATATATATTTATGTATACCTGTATCTGCATGGGTCTAGGACACATGCTCGACTAGCATATGTCCCAATCACAAAACATTGAACACACATACACGAAAGCACTTAACATCGAAAAGCGCTTCTGTGTATGTGTAGTTCAAAAAAAAAAAAAAATCTACATTTCTGCAGGGGGGGCTTCGCTCCCCTGCACCCTCCCTTCTTACTTTAATATTCTCACTCCGAGATTGCACTACAGTGGGGAAAAGGGAATTTTCCCTTACCCGCACTGTAGTCCAATCTACGAAACAGGCACACATACACGAAAGCACTTTTCGATGTTAAGCGCTTTCGTGTATGTGTGTTCGATGTTTTGTGATTCGGACATATGCTAGTCGAGCATGTGTCTGGATCCCATCTGCATATATGTGTCTGTGTATATGTATCCTAGGGATGCCCATGTCGTGTCAGGTCCTGGTTATGGGATCTACAACACTTAGTAGTGTATTGCAGAGTGGATGTGTTTGGCTGGGGGGGTACACCTATTCGTACAAAACGTTTATTGTTTGGAACCTCTCAACCCCATTAATGGTGCATGTGGACATATATGTTTCTGTTATTTACAGAGATGTATGTCCGTATATACCTATATAAATATATATATATATATATATATATATATATATATATATATATATATATCTATATCTGCTTACATAAATATAACTATGTACGTAAATGCCTACATATATATATATATATATATCTGCTTACATATATATAACTTGCTGTATATATTTAGACATATAGATTTAGACATATATATCTGTAGAAGTAGGCATTTGTATGTATATATATATATATATATATATATATATATATATATATATATATTTATATGTACATATTTCTATATATTTATATCTATATCTACATATATAGCACATGTTTTATCTATTTAGATATTAATATATATACACACACACACACACACATACATCTACGTGTTGAAATACATTTCCTGTACTGTTGAATGACTTGGCTGGATGAAATGTTTGTGAAAACATCAGGGTTACATATATCTGACATGGCTTAGTTGCAAATCACTTTGGCTATGGTATGCAGGGTCCTGGGTATGAGCCTTGCAAAGGCTGTTTATTTTGTTCCTGGGCAGAACAAGGGCCATTGGCTGCAGAGTGATTAAGGCACTTTTGAGGAGTTGTAAGCGGGTTTGCATGGGTTTGCGGGGAGGTAAGCACTGCTAACTTCCAGTCACAGTTTCTTATACTCAGTTGGCTTCTAAATTGCTTAAGCAGTGTAGGCATTGCTTAGCCCATGCAAACAGGCTGAAAGCCACTTGCTACTGCTTAAAAGTGCTTACTCCCATGCTAATTTCTTTAAAAGAAAAGAATAAAGGGTTGATATGAAAGTGGTGAAAAAGGGCCACAAAGAGGGTAAGACAGTGCGGAAATAGCTAGGGATGTGCAGGAAGGGTCAGGGGAAGGTCCATAGCTGCCCATTTCTACTACAGCAACTGCTGAGCATATACACTGTATGTGGAGGTAGATTTGGACACTCAAACCCCAGACAGGGGTGAGGACAACAATAATAAGTTGTGATGCCAATTAGACCAGATTACATGTGTCTAGTGGACACGTGAGTGAAATGGACAGCTACGTATGGGGCGAGATTTTTTTTGGGAACAGATTGCCATTTTTTTTTAGGTGAAAGTGGGATGTTGGAGTGGGGTAGTAGGTATAGTTGGGGAGATAGGTTGGGTAGGTTAATAGACAAGGCAAACAAGATGCATACAGGGGTGGTATATGGCACATATGGGGGGGTAAACACCTTGATGGGGAGGGGTATTGGGAAATTGAAAGCCCATGAGCCCCCTAGTGGAAACAGTGGGACTGAGATCCCCACCCATGGGCAGTCACCACTGCACCTTCACAGCCCCAATGGTGGCTGTGCTGGGGGCTGAGTTGCAGAGGCAGACTGACACTCTAGTTGAGACACATGGCTCTAGAGCTGGCGTAGAAGATCACCAAGTTGCTGGTTGAGCTCTCTGTGCACCATGACCCCGACCTAGTGACAGATGACAGGTTCCTGTCCATGCCCATTCCCAGGGCAGGCCAGCCCCATCCCCTGAGGTGGTTTCAGCCAAAGGTGGTGCAGGACCAACGGAAAGGGAGGTCCCGAGTTCGGCCCCAGACATGCTGGTGCCCAGTTCCAGGGCCAGCTGAGGTAGGCCAGGTGGGTCTACTGGGACAGGCCTTCCCAAACGTTCTATAGTATTTAGATTTCATCATCATATGTGGGTTAGTAATAGTCAACACATTCCAGTGTTAGGTGTAACAGCATGCATAGATTTTCCCATTAATCCAGACACCAGATACGGAACAGTTGCATATCAAACAGAACACATGCATATATGGGACTAGAGTAGTAATAAGAACAGCATGCAAGTACATTGATGGCACCATGCCACCAATGTTGGAATATTTCATTATAGCACATGCATGGGAGCAATTAATTTATTTATCAAACAACTAGACATTATCAGAACATAGGTGTCATTACGTACTAGTTGGGGTGGGTATGTTGATTATTGTTGGAGATATGGTGGGGGAGAGAAAGATGTCAGTTAGCAACTAGTATATTCCCATAGTCCCCATTACTCTTCTAGTCAGTGCTGTTATCTGTACCTTACAAGTCTTACTACACTACCCTATAGCCTTAGTTTGGACAGTAATATGGTTGTCGTCCTGGACTTTGGTGCAGCACTCAACTTCTTTGTGCGTCATTGTTATACATGAACTGGTTTTACATGCAGTATACAACTCTTACCCGGCATACCTGTGGAGGGAATGTTTGTTAACACTAGCTAACTGTTTTTATACATACTCCCAGATTCTGGGTTGATGTTGTGCACATAGCTATCCAACTCTTTCTGCACAAACTCTGGCCTTGTGTTGACCACATGCAGGTGTGCTGGTACATATCTAGAATATTGCCTTCTTCAACCTGACACATACATATACATACTTTCCTACACAGTTATATTATGTAGCACAGTGTGGGTGACAGTGATCAGTGGTACGTTATTATTCAGAGAAACTGCAACACTCACAATTCCTTACAATACCAGAGTGAACAGTACCAGTACAGGTTATTATGGTCTGTATTTCTCAGCACAGTGTTCATATCCGACGTACCTGTTGGAGCACTACATGACTGTTGCCACACAAACTTCCAGATTAGTAGTATTATGCACATACATCTCACTCAGTTACTGTACACACACTGGTCACAGCTTGACAACATGGGAATGTAGATAGGACATACTTGGCTTATTACTCTCCTAACAGTTTTGGGGGGTGCTACAGTGACAGATTTGTTCTCATAGATGTTTGACAATCACCTGTAGTCATTGTTTGCTGGCTAAACATCTGGGATCATCCCACAGACTTACCAGGGGGAAAGGCAGCAGATATGGTCTCATATACTGGACATTCTGGCATATGTGCCTCATCTGTGCAGTTGTGGGGTATGATTCTGTATGCAGCCTACTTCCACTCCCAGGATTCAGACCATGGCTGTGTCTGCTACAACCTAAACACACTGTCCATCACAGTTGTGTCTGCTATATAGATATTGCTGTATATCTCCTATCTGCTTTCTGTCTTATTAATCCCCTATACGTTTGCATTCTGACCTTGTATTACAACACTCTTATACAGATTTCCTAGACATTTATATGTTGTATGACAGTGTGGGCGACAGTAATGTGTAATACCTCATTGTTCAGAGCAACTGCATCAGTTGCACTGCTACACAATACCAATGTAAACAGTACCAGTACTGGGTATCATGCTTGTATTTCTGGGCACAGTGTCGGTATCTGACAGACCTGTGGGAGAAATGTTTATTAGCACTATCTGAATTTTCCCACACACAGTACCATATTCCACATTACTATTATGCACATGCATCTCACTCTGTTACTGTGCACTCTGACCACAGCTTGACAAGTTGGGGTGTACATGAGACATACGTGGCTTCTTAGTCTCATAAGGTATTGGGGAATTGGTAGTGTGCCAGCTTTGTTCTCATAGATGTATGTCAATCAGTTGTATTTCCTGTTTGCTGCCTATATGTCTGGGATCATCCCACTGATTCCCCAGGGGGACAGGTTGTCTGCATTTTCCCTGTTTACTGTCTATGTCTCTCAGTTGTACTAAATAGCCTCTGGGGATTACACCTGTCATATAAAGGCATTCCTACACATTCAGTTTATGGTGCACAGTGTGGGTAACAGTGCTTAATACAACAGTACTATTACATGATTGCGAATCTGCATTACCATATGATACCAGAGTATAAACATGCAGTCCAGCAGTTAGATCTTTATTGTCAGTCTATTACACTTTTATTGACATACAAATGATATGAGACTCTTCCTGCCATATTCTCTAGTGTATGCAGTACATGCCTTGAACAATACAGATTTTATACGGGCAATTAATTTCCTACTACTTTTAGTTTTATTTCCTATGACAGTAAATGCATGAGTATTACTGACCTGCCTCACATTGCAACTTCGCCAGGCGACTGACGTGGGCCTCCTGGTTCATGGCCCACTCCATTGCAGCTGTGGGGGACATAAGAGGAATATTTAGCCATACCTTTCCATGATATACCTGAGCTGGCAATTATTACACATATACTGGGATGATACTTACACACAGCTGGAACATCCCCTGTCACTCTAGCCTCTTGGATCCACTCCTCCAAGAGGTCCCCCTTACACTGCTTCAAGCTGGCATAGTGATGCCTGACCTGCTCACCAGTTCAGGGTATGCCAGTGGCACTGGTGAGGACACAGGTGAGATGGTCCCAGGTTTCTACCTTATATTGGGAGCACTGGTACTGACCCTGCAGCAGTCCCTGATCATGGTCTTTGACAAGGAGTCCTGCCATGACTTTGGACTCCTGGATGCACCAGCGCTGCACCCAAAAGCACACACCTTCTCCTCTTACTGCCATCATGCTTGCAAGGGGAAGCTACAACCAGTTATGAGATATATTCCCACCTTTTGGGTTTAAGTAGGGCCAATTTCCCACACTTTTCCGTGATTGGCCAGTTTTGAAAAGGCTAGGCTATGGGCAGACCTGCTTACCTAGGGATGGCATTGTTTAAAGGGGCACATCGAGGTAGCTGGCCTACACATTGCTTACATCTCCTAAGCTGGCCTGTGCAATGCTTAGCGTTGCTTACATTAGACTTTGTATTATAATTATTTTTTTGGCATTGAGTTATTATTCATTACACCTTATATGTATGCCTGGTATCCATGATTCATGTGTACGTACACTGTATGGGGTCCTAGTGTTTTATTGCGGACTTCAACACTCTAATACAATTACACCTGACTTCTGGCCTTACTGCTGGTTCACATATTTATGTTATGTAGTTGGTTAAGGTACATATGTCTGTATACTGATTCCTTTCACAGATTCAGTTTGGTTTTACTAGATTGAAGACTTGTTTGCTGATACCTCAACTTTCTGTTCTTCTGTGTTGGATTGGTGGTTAACTACTATGACAATGGTGTATGGGGTCCTGGGTTCGAGACCTGCATGGATGTTTATTTTGTTGTTGGGTAGAACAAGGGCCATTGGATACAGAGTGATTAAGGCACTTTTGAGCAATTGTAAGTGAGTTTGCGCAGGTTTGCGCGAGGGTAAACAATGCTAACCTCCGGTTACATATGCTTACAGAGAGTTAGCTTGAAAATTGCTTAACCTGTGTGTGCATTGCTTACCCCCATGCAAACAGGCTTAAACTCGCTTACTAGTGCTTACATATGCTTACTAATGCTTATTGGTGCTTAAACCTGCTTACTAGTGCTTTATTCATTATGACACTGACGCCTCACATGTGCATTTACTGCAGTACTCCAGTTCATAAATATATGTTATTTAGTGGGTTATGCAACATAAATATTAGTCATAACATGCTTTGCCATAGAAAATGGAATGTGCTGCAGTGGGACTCGAACCGGGAATGCCTGCTCATAAGGAGAATGTTTTGCCCACTACACTATTGCTATGATGCTTCATTTGCATATATCTTCCTTGTTACCCTCTTCAGCCATGTAAGCTGCATTAACCATAGCTAAGCGATGGGCACAGACGCGCACCTACGATTAGCTTTAATCAGATTTAAAAATAAAAAAGTAAAGGGTTTGTTCATTTTATTGGTGATTAGTTGCTGTTGTACATGAAGGGGAATGCTGGTGGGGATACACGGACACCTATGGGCAGTCTTGCTCATTTCTTACCCCTCTCTGTTGTTCTTCATTGTGGGGGCATGTATATTCTGAGAGCTCTGCTCTCAGACACACCCCCTGCACTCTTACACGCTCTGTGTAAGATTAGGAGCTCAGGCAGCGTGCCTCATTACTATGCATGGCAAGCTGCTGTCCTGCTCCTAAATGGCCACCTCCATGCAGGACTAAGTTAGTCCTGCATGGAGGAATAGTAAATCCGGGGGATAATTTGAGCAACAGTAAGACTAATGCCCATACAGTAATGCTTAAAATATTAACAACACAATAAATTACCACAATTGGACAGGAGGACATTAGACAATATTATACTAGTAGGTATTGCAAAGACTATGACTTCTCATTGTGATTGCTTAGATATTGCACTTCATCAGCTGTAGTATGATATATTTTGATGTTCATTTTGCACATGTGTGGAGTGGTGATTCACTCCTGACTATTGCACATTCGGGAAATAACAGCATAAGAAATCAGGCTAACTGTACCAGTTACTGAGGCAATTTGCCAGAGTGATTACTATAGATGATACTTCACACCAAGTAGCATATTGATCGTATTATTTGCTCTCATGCCTGGCATTCACATTCAGCAGCCTTATGGATAGAGGGAAGAGGTTCCTGTTCAGTCTAGATGTTTTGCAGTGTAAGCTGTGATACCACCTGCCTAAGGAAAGTAGGAAGTACATGCCATGGGCGGGGTGAGTAGGATCATCGATTATCTTCAAAGCCCTTCCCACACAATGTGTCTCATGCAGATCATCCATGGATGGGAGAGAGGAAACAATGACTTTTTCTGCTGTCCTCACTACCCTCAGGATAGTCTTGCGGTCAGATGCTTTGCAGTTACTATACCAAACTATGATGTTATTTGAGAGGATGCTCTCAATAGTCCCCCTGTAGAAGGCTTGAAGGATGGACTGAGACAGGTTTGCCTTCATCAGTTTTTGTAGGAAGTGCAGATGTTGTTGTGCCTTCTTCACTATGTGGCTAACATGAGTTGACTAGGACAGGTCATCTGAGATGTGCATCCCCAGGAACTTGGTATTTTTGACTCTTTCCACTACCACCCCCTTAATTTCCAGAGGTTGCTGTATCTCCTGAGTCCTCCTGAAGTCCACTATCAATTCTTTGGACTTGCTTACATTTAAGGCCAGATTTTTGCTGTCGCACCAACCTATCAGATACTCAACTTCATCCCTGTAGGTTGTTTCTTCACCATTTCTGACAAGATGTATGACAGTGGTATCATCCACAAACTTCATGATTTTATTAGAGTCATCCTTGCCTATGCAGTTGTGCATCAACAAGGTGAACAGCAGAGGACTCAGGACGCAGCCCTGTGGGACACCCATGCTCAGTGTAACACTGATTGAACTGTTATTTCCCACACATACTTTTTGGGGTCTGTTGATTAGAAAGTCCAGTATCCAGTTACATAGGGGGGGTGTTGATGCCCAACTAGATCAGCTTCAATATCAGATTCTGGGAGATGACAGTATTAAAGGTGGAATTAAAATCAATGAACAGCATTCTGACATAGCAATTCTTATTCTCTAGATGTGCCAAGGATTCATGAAGTGCATCAGCCATGCAGTGGTTAGATCTATAAGCAAACTGTAATGTATCCAGTGCTGCAGGTAGGCTTGAAGAGATATGGTTCTTGATCAACCGCTCTAAACACTTCATTACTGTTAAAGTAAGAGCAACTAGTCAGTAGTCATTTAGGCTTGTCAGTTGGAATTTCTTGGGTAAGGGAATTATTGTCGTATTTTTGAAGCAACTGGGTACAATGGCAAGTTGCAGGGATGTGTTGAATATATCTGTTATTGCAGTGAACAGTTGGGTAGCACAGTCTCTTAGAAACCTTCCCATAGTATTATCAGGACCAGCTGCTTTTCTCGGGTTTACTCACCTCAGGGTCCTCAGAACATCAGATGTTCTTAGACAAAGCACTTCCTCACCCTGTTCGACAGGGAGCTTTTTTGGCACAGTGTTGTTGTCCATATCAAATCTGCCGAAGCAGGTGTTTAGTTTGTTCAGAAATTCTGTGATGTCATCACATGTAGAATTCACTATACCAGGATTCCCTAGAAATATATGTCCTATACCTGAAATTACCATCACAATCCACATGAAGTTGGGGTGCATGGCTACTCTCTGTTTTATTTTATCATCTTGTCATTCTTTGCAGGAAGCCCGGTTAGGGGTTGATATAATGGTTAAGATTTTTACCTCTCAGACACAAGTTACATGGTTTGGTTCTCACCATCGAAAGGTAAATTAGCTGGCTTAAAATTGCTTAGAAGGATAGCTTGCCTATGAAGCAAAAGTCAGTCTTCTTTCACCTAACTCTTTCTTCTCATTCATCTTTTTCAGCATATATTTCCTGTGTTCCACACAGCATTATGTCATGTTCCCTTTTCTCTTACTGTATGGAAGGTAATTGCATTCTTCTCCTAAAACTCACTATAGCTTGAAACATTGATTCAGTTGATGGACCTCCAATCTCACCCTTCTGTCAGCTTATCAACCACATCAGTCCTTCTGTGTGATCTGCATTCAGTCTTTCCTTAAATGTCTGCTGTGGTTTAAGTCCTGTTTGGTGCACATGTCCTTTTATAGCTGTGTAAACTTAAGTAAACTAAAGCTTAAATCCATCTATGTGGTGCAGATGCTTTGCCAGTCATGAAACCCATGTTATCTACTACTTATGCTATTTATGGTAAGAATGTTGCAGACCAGACAGACTTACACCACTGGGACAGAGTCCATATATGTCGTCATCCCTAAAGACTCCATACACAGAATGAATTGGAGGCAGTTGCATGATGACCTGTAAGTTAAAAGGCACTCACTGCATGTTGACAAACATCAGTTTGTTCACTAGGATCTGTGGTAAATTGGCACAAAATGCAAGAAAGGGTTCCATCTCCTTCTGAGCCTTAAATGAATTAAGCACATGATCAGTGAATGAATGATAAACTATACCAGGCTGGATTGTGTTTGAGATGCTAATTATAGAGACCATTTCATCCAAGTTGGGCTTATTTGAAGCGATGCATAACATACTATACTGAGAATTTAGCATAACTATAAAATCAAATGTCCAAACAAAACCCACAGCTGGTAATAGGCAGAAAGACAAGGCACAGCAGTTGTAAAATACGCAAATTTTATTAAAAGTGCTTTTGCAGTGTTCACCACCGCTTCATCAGACAAAGGAATAAAGCACATAGACATCTTTTATATCAGGTTTTGATGTCAATTAACCTATCAATTCAAAATCCTAATTAAAGCACAAAAGATCTGCATTTAAAGCAACAGCATATAAAAACAACACATAAAAAATGCAGCATATAAAAATACAGCATACTATATTCATTTACTTCTCCTAGCTTTTAATACTGGTTTTAGGGGTACATGGTCATTCAGACCAAAATCCCTATGTGCTCCTAACCTTAAGATCCACTGTAACTCTGCATTGGGTTTGATGCTGGAATATACTCGCTGCTTTTGGGTTTCTTTGATAACTATAAAAACAGTTTTAATAGGAAATGGTAATCTGAATTGGCTTAGATGCTTGAAAAATCCCGAACACTCAATTAAAGAAGTTGAGTATTCTACCTTTAAGTTCTTTAACAACATATTCTAGATTCTGCGGTTATAACCTGCCATGGGAAGATGTGCATGTTGCTATTGTATATGTCTGCATAAGTAATCATTATGTTTTAGTAAGTTACGTTGGTATAAGGACCACAGCCCTTATAAGAATCACTGTGTTTCATGCCTTTCAGAGCTTCTGGATCTGCCCTTCTTGATAACCTGAATGAACTTTTGTGGACAAATGCTGTTCACATCTTATCGATAACCTCATATTGACATCTTCTGCTAACTTCATGAAACTCTCTGCCTTTTCAGACAATATAAGGAATGGCTGGTGATCACAAAGGATTGTCCAATAATCTTATTATCATAAAATATAATGAAATTGAATACGATGAACTGAAAACTAGATACTCCACTGGGCTAAGAAAATGATCCCAATTGTGTATTATCAGAGTAGAAAGAAAGCAAGAGCACAAAAGATGTTGTTTATGGAGGGCACAAGTTAAGCATTTCAGCGACCATGCTGGGAGAATCCTAAAAACAACACACTATCTGAGAACTATTCCACTCTCTCATTAGAATAACTAATGCAGAAAGTAAAAAACTCCCTATAAACAGCAAGAAGGAACTATCCCCTCAAACAGGAACTGATCATAATCCTTAAAAGTTCTGGCAATATGTAGCACAGGTACTTACCTTAGGGGACGTATCCCATGTATACCCTTTGCCTGAACTATCCCCTCTGTGAATCATCAATAAATTTAATAAACATTTCTTAAGTGTTATAACTGGCACAATGCATAGCCTTCCCTTTTAACACCTTTTCACATCTCTGTTCAATTAGTTTATTATTTCCAGGCTTTTGCCTCTTTCCAATGTCCTGTTGCCCTACTTAAAATGTTTTATCCAAACCCAGGCTTACATCTTAAGCTTTTAACAAACCTCCTACTAAATTCATCTATCTTTCTGCAGAAGCCATTGCTTATCTCATGTCTGTCTTGATCAATGACTCTTTCAGTGGAGTTTATATACCAAACTATGCAAATTGTCTGTTCTTCATTTTTTTAAGGGTAGCATTACCTGCAGGGCAATAGCCCTTCTGTTATCCCTCTCAAAATTATTAGAGCATTGTATTCAGGAACAATTAATGGCCTATCTTGAAAAGCAGTGCACCAACCAATGTGGCTTCTGGCCAAGACACAGTACAGAGATTCCATATGACTTTTCCCTGATTATGTCTGAACTAAGTAGAATGATGATTCTCTTGTATGAGTATTTTTATACCCCTCTAAGGTGATTGGTACAGTATCCCAACCTGTCTTAATCTACTAGTTTAACTAACCTGGCTTTGACCACAAAAATGTAAACTGGTTTAACAGCTATAAATCCAGCCACACATTATCAATTTTCTGTATTAGTAATGTATTACTTTCTAAATCTGTCTGAGTCATTGTTCTCAGAGTCCATAATGAGCCCTCTACTTTTTAATGTTTTTATCAACATTCTGTCTGCTCACTACCACAAAACCAGCCTTATGCAGTATGTTTATTCCACAAATAAAGTCTAGGAAATGAATTGCCATCTACAAACCTTTTTCACCAAACTTCACAACTGATTTTCTTACTAAGGCCATGTTATTTTCCATTACTTTCTTTGATATGTACTTATTGCCATGGCCTATTCTCATTTAATTCACAGAACACTACTTCTACTTTTATTAATCTGCACAACAGAAAATTTCATAAGCTTAAACAAAAAATAACACTGGAAAATCTGGAACTAACCTGCCTTGGTGAGATCACCACCATACCACTTTGAAGAAAATGTACTGGTCTGAACTTAGATGGTCTTATTCCCTTAGTCCAAATAGAAATGGATCATCATATCCACTACTCCCCCCAAGAGAAGTCCTGAAATGCAACCTATGCTGCAATGGAATATTCCTTAGCTGCACCCCCCCCCATTCAGAGTCCTAACATTTAAGTAATGTAAATGTGTCAATTGTCCAGGAAGTATTAACGTCACATCATACACTTTGTATATGTGGCTTTGCCATAAAATAATGTCATTATTCAAACCACCAAAATGTTTAGGAACAACCCATTTAAAAATCACAAAATATCATCTTAACATCAAATGGAATGGTATCACTGTCTCCTAACATCTACCATCATTAACCTTCTCTTACTCCAGATCTCACCTTCTTCATCCATCTGTATGCCTATTTCGCCTGTGCTGTAGCTCATCCCTCTGGTCACTGCCACCATCTCAGTACTGTTCTCATTATTATTGGATTAAACACCGCTTTCCTTGATTAACACCATTCATGAGTTTCTCATCTCCATTACACCTACTGTTATACTGCTTCTTCTCCACATAAGTTCCCATCAACCCCTCTTTTTTACTTACATCACATATTCCACCCCATCCAAGCTCTCCTTCCTGCCTAACACATCTTTTCAGCACTGTCTGACTACAGCCATTTCTTTCTACGTATTACACATTAACCAATGTAAAATGTATATGTATCTGCATATTTTGTATAATACTTTGCAGGTATATAAAGTAGTTCTTCCTACCCCAGTTTATCTTTTAGAATGCTTACTCATCTTTTCCTTTGTATTGTTAATATTTTCTGTTGATTTGCAACTTACTTGCCATTTTATTATTAGGCCCACTCCTACTTGTCATCTACTTCTTGGAGGTAAAAACTAATTCCAAGGACCTTTGGCTGACCAAATTTGCAAATGACTGCAAATTGGGAGCTATCATAGATTCTCCCTATGAAAACATATTGCCAGAGGGTCAAACACAGATAAATGACTGGTGCCAAAATCATGGATGAAAATTCAGTATCAAGAAATGCATTCTAGCACTTTTTCAGAAAATAGCCACCTAGGTTATTTACTCCATGGATAACACACCCCTAAGAGTTGACCCAGTAGCTAGGGATCCAGGAACATATGTAGACAGTAATCTGGCCTTTGACCTACATATGGCCAAGGTAGTAAGAAAATCATTCTATTTCACCCAGCTTATAAGTAAATGTATGGCATCCATGTCCAAGGGAGTCATGGTGAAACTTTATTCAGCCCTTAACAGACCCATCATTGAGTATAATAGTGCTTTCAGCATGTACCTGACCAGACATTTGCAACAACTGCAGTGCCCACAAATGTTCTTTACCAGAAGAATCCAGGGTATAAACACATTGTCCTATACAGATTACTTTAAAGACCTATCTCTATACTAGGTCTCCTACAGGTTACTCAGAGGTGATCTATGCCTGTCATACAAGATATCCTTGGATCCAGCTCTGATGGATCATTTGCACATCACAAAACAAAAAGCATCAGAACCACTAGATCCAAGAATTACAGTTTTGCTTGTGACATAAATAGGACATATTGGTGAGACAGATATGTGCCTCAGAGGATGCCCATTATCTGGAACAAGGTCCCCATCCATGTTAGACAGATGCATCCCTAACCCTAGTTAAGTGAAACCTTGACCAATAGATGAGGAAATTAGAAATTCACCCCAGGTCTGGCCCTCATTTCTGATAGACAAAGGCAGACAGTAACTGTGCTCAAACTAACATACTCCCCACATAACCTTTAGAAATTTCCTAACTAACATACCCCCTCCTAATAAATGCCCATGATACATACGGACACAGTTTGTTGGAGTTACAGAGCTAGGCTTATAAAGGCCCTTGTGATCATTAGCTTAGTATTTACCCATGAAACTCTAATATCCTTTGTCATTTACAAAGTTGCATCACTTTAATTCACTTGCATTATAACCTGCTTGAAATTTGGTGTTTTTGTACCATATTTCTTCAGGCTTCTGTGAAAAGGAGTATCATCCTGTTGGACTGACCAAGTTAGCAACTGTAAATAACAAACAAGCAAATAAATTCACTTATATATGTAAGAAGGTGATATGGTGCATAATTATGTTTAGCTCAGCTGTTTGGCAATATTATTTAGCTTTAGAGCTCAATAATGTAGATAAAGTGCTACTGTTGACTACACTACATGCTATTACCCTTAAAACTAAGACTATACTGGACTACATACACTAAGGACACTGATCGATGTGAGACCACATGCAGTGACCAGGTTTTTATTCATTTCATATTTGATTTTGCATTTGGTGCCTGTGCTGTTCTGTCTATAACATTTACATGTACCTATTTTCTCACATCAGTCATTTTGGTATTTTGGTTCTTTTACATTAAGTGCACTACTTTCTTTAACCAAATTCCTTTATTTCTAAGAATCCATTACCCCCCCCTTTTTCTGTGTTTCACTCTTCCTGTCTCCTATTTATACTGTTGATACTTTTTCTTTTCCACATGACTTATCTACTGACAATTATACAATGACCCCCCATTAATATTCCAAAACATGCACGCTGATTGGTCAGCGTGCATGTTTTAAATCAGAGTTATAGTAATGGAAAAAGGTCCAGTCGCCCGGACTTTTTCCATTAGTATAACTCTTTTTTTACAGCAATGGAGAATGCAAGATCTCCGTTACTTTTTACACACTGTTTTGCTATGTTAAAGGAGTTTAACATAGCGAGACAGCTTTAAAAAAGTAACAGAGATCTTGCTTTCTCCATTGCTTTTTTCAAAACTGTCTCGTTATGTTAAATGGGTTTAACATAGCGAGACAGCTTTAAAAAAAGCAACAGAGATTCTCCGTTGCTTTTTTTAAAGCTGTCTCGCTATGTTAAACTCCTTTAACATAGCGAGACACTTTGTAAAAAGCAACGGAGATCTTGCTTTCTCCGTTGCTTTTGCCCACAGCTCTGATGTACTGCATAAGCATACGCATGCGCACTACATCAGAACTGCCGCAGAATACCAGACAGCTGCGGAAGGGCAGCAAGGAGGCATTATACAATGTCATTATTTAAGAAAAGTAATTATTTTTTTCTTAAATAATGTCATTGTATAATAGCAATAACCCACTTCTGGGTGTGGGTAATGCAGGATTTACCCATGGTTGTGTTTGTTTGGCCACTCGGGTTTCGCCCTTGTGACCAAACCACACCAACCGTGTGTAAATCCAGCATTACCCACACCCAGGCATGGGTTATTGCTATAATATACCTAATTTGGAGTGACCATATTAGCTTTCTTTTTGTGCATTCAGCATCACAGATATTTGTCTCTACCTGTGCATTAGTTTTTTTTTTTTCTGGGAGCTATGGGAAGGGTCGGGTGAAACAGGCTCTACCCTGGGCATGAGACTGCAGGGGCAACAGCTAGTGACAGGAAAAACCCTCTTTATAGTACAACTAAAATGTGACACAAGAGATCAGCTTTACAGTACAACAGAAGGACAATTTAGACTGTCTCATGTACACATCAAAGTTAATTAACAGATACTTCCTAATGAAAAATCAGTACATAACAGTGATTTTCACAACACTGATGATGGTGCCAGTTGATGTGATCACATGGGCATGATCATATGTATCAGGCACCAGGAATCTCAAGATGACTTGCTGCAGAGGAGTCCAATATAAACAGCAGCTGTCTTCTACATAATGCATGCAAGCACGTCTCAAGAAAAAGTAAATTTTCAATGGCTTTCAAATACTCTGCATTCTGCTCCTGTCTCTTCTAGATTTTTCCTTTTTAAAAAAGACCATTATTTTTTTTTCAGTTATGAAAACAGACGCAGAAGCAGTCACTGGCATGACCACCCAGGCTGCCCTTAAGATACACATCAGCCCTGTCCCTGAGTTAGAGGAAATCTAGGGTGGAAGGAGGAGCTGTTAAACTCAGTGATGGGTAGGGGCACTGGGATGGCTGGAAAGTATGAAGCAAAAACAGTAAAGTGTCATGATGTTAGTCTTTGATTGCAACCTCAATCAAGTCTATGTCAGAAAAAAAGACTAATTAGATACAATAACTTTTGCTATTGCAGTCTAGTACATTTAATGTAGATGTATTTCAGCCTGTAGTAGTACTGGCATATCCTGACCCTGTGCAAAGCACCACAATAACTATTTCATTTCCTTTAACATACATGTAAATGAGCTGTTGTACAGTAAGCCTGTAATGATTACTTCAATTCTTTTTAACACAGACATGTGACTAAGTCACACATTTCCTCATTGTGAAAGTTGTAGAATGGATCCTCCATTTTTTGCTGTTTAAATTAGTTTTGCAGGGTTTGCAAAGAGTGTTACATTATAAACAACATAATGCATTTTTGGTTGTTTGGGGTTCGGGACATACCTTCAGGCAACACTTCTTTTCACTTCTTTTGATCTTCCTCCAATTCTGAAATAGGTATAGTCCTTTATTTAAGAGATTAATCAAAACAACAGAATGTTTATGCAAACCTGGAGGACAGAAAGCACTCTGGTTTATAATGGGAATGGAAAATTAATGGACAGTCTCCACAGGTATTGAATGAATAGGAAGGGAAATGATAACATAATGCTATCTAGAACAGCAGAAAAAGAGGATGCCCTACTGACTGGGGCCTTTGGTATGTCAGATGTAAATCAGACCACCTACCCTTGATCAGAACCAGACTCCCAAATCATTGATAAATGCTGCAGTTGAAATTCCAAACAATTACTTTTTTCTAACTTTGACAAAAATTCTTCGATCATTTTATTTCAGTTTTTTTCAGTAGTATATTTAGAAGCAAAGAGATAAATCATAGATTTTATGTTTTACAGTTCATGGTCAATACTATAGATGTCTCAGTGGTAAAGCATCCACATCTTGGGTCCAGGGTTCATTTCTTACTTCTGGTAACTCTCTGGGTGGAGTTTGCATGTTCTCCTCATGCCTGCATGACTTTATTCTGGCTTTCTCCCGCTTCCTAAAAACATGCTAGCTAACTGCTACTCTGAATTGTCCACTTATATATTGTACTGAGCTGGACCTTTTTTGCTGAACCATGGCTGAAAAGGGGTTGAGATGAATTTCAGTTACCCTATTAACAAATTAATAAATACAAAAAGCATGTCAGAATCTTGCCAAGCTAGTTAACTGTCCTGTGTGCTTGATACCATGGCAAATTTAATGCAGATAGATGTAGTCTGTTTGGAATGAAAAAATAATGTGAGCACTCCTGCTTAAGTTTCAGCTTCTGACAGCAAAATATAGTTGTGGCATTATCTTATAAATATTCTAAGCATAAAATAGGGGTGTTTCATGTATGTGCATATCTGTGAGTAAGTGTAGGTAGTATGTGCATATCTGTGAGTAAGTGTAGGTATCTGGGATAGAAAATAAGAATTCTACTCCAGGCATCAGTATCTCTGGCTGCAGCTTTCCAAAGGCATATAAATGGACCTTGAGTACATCTAATTGCCTTACTACCACTCTTTTGGCAGCTTCCCTTTCTTCTTTATGACTGTAAGTGTCCATATACCCTTTACAGCCTCTGTGTTCATCAAGTCAGTAAACACTTGTCATAAAACTCATAGGAGGTCCAACTCTTATTATTCCTGTTGAGGTTAATGTCTGCTGTAATAATTTATTTGCTTACTGGGAAAGTCCAACTTGGAACAAAGCCAATTTTCATTAGAGTCCTAGGGAGAAACACTCCAGACGCATGCCTTTGTAACATGGGAGGAAACCAGAATACCCAGAGAAAGCCTACATAAACACAGGGAGGACATGCTGACACCGCACAGAAGGCACTCCAACTGAAAATCAAACTGGAGACCCTTTTGCTGTGAGGTAACAATGCTACCTCTGCACCACTGCACCATCCAACAATAAGAAAATAATATACTCTTTTCACAACAACCTCAGAAAATATAACCTAAGTTAATGATATCCAGACTTATTCACTGACACAACTTTTCAATACTATCGTTGTCATGATTTAAGTAGTTATTATCTTTTTCTTCATGCACAACCAAGTGTCTCAGCCAAATTGACCCCTGATCTTCTGTAGGTCCTTTATTCCTCTTGTCATCTCATCCTCCTCACTGAGCTATCCAGAGATGGTCTCACATACAACTTCTTAAATCAGTATAAACTGTGCATTATATGAGTTCTTAGAACTACTATTTCCTTTTTGTATGGCTCAGATGAGAGATAAGCACATAAAAAAGGCTACTGAGAACTTTGGAGAAACTACTAAAGCTTTGCCTTGACCAAAGTCAAAATGTCTACAGGATTGTGCATGGGAGTGTAACCTTACTTGGAAACTGAACAAAACTGAACATATATTCATGGGGAGAGATGGCAAAAGTTATTTTTGCTAACTTCCTATATTTTAGTAGGAAACTATATGTTTTGAGACATAACAAATGAAATAGACAGTACATCTTGCATCAACTTGACATCTCTTTTCTGACTCCATATTAACTGCTAATGCTTTCTGCCAGCAATTCTGGAGTCTAGATCAAACAAATCACTCATCTTGCTAATGCATTTGCAAAGCCAGCTTAGCCAGTTGTTTACACATTCCTGACATGCTGTCTTCTCTTTTATAGGAAGGTCCCTAAAGTCATCATCTTGAAGCATCTATTTATACTTCCTAAACATGGAGCTGTGATGCCCTTGGATTCTGGCTGTATTTCATTACTGCATATAAACACAGCAACACAAAACTCCTAAGCAAATTCATTAACATTCTTCTGTTCTGCTACACCATTTCAGATTTGCAGTAAGTGGTAACAATAGTAACCTTTCTCAAACCACAACAACAACATATATGTAAGTCATTACCTTTCCTTGTCTCCCAGTGTGTAACATCCTTGAGTAATCTATATTAAGTCAAATCATAGAATACCTAACCATTAATATGCAGTACTGTGCAATGAACAGCACAATTTAAACCAGGCTACCATACCTAACAACTCATTTTAGTTTAAATAATCCCATCTGTAGAATCAGTGGAATGATTGGATTACAGGTTTCCACTCTGAGAATATTGTAATACGTAACATCTGACTCCATCTCACATCCTTACATAACCTGTTGAATCTTCAGAATTAGGAGACTAATTAATACCTTTGCTCACTGAGGTCTTGTAAGCCATGGAATGACTTGCTTTCTGAGAGTTTTTCACATAAATCTTCTATTGAAAACATGCTTCATTAGATTTATAATATCTGGTAAATTACATAAGTTACAAACAATGTAAAATATGAAAGATCTTTAGTAGACAATAGGCTATACAATGGTGTTAGTTTTGAATGCAGGTCTTTAGATACTGAATTAATATTGCATATTTATGAAAGAAAAAATGTATTTTGCATGCCAAAAATAGCAGTGCTGTGGTCAAACCAGGGGCTATATAGAGACAGAGCCAAGATATTGGTGAGTGAGTTGTTCATCTGTTAAAGAACTTTCCAAAGATGCATGACACGAGAAGGTAGCATACCATTGTTTTGTGATATTGCCGTATCTATGCAAATTATACATATAATAGTTTTGCAATATTTCAGAACAATATTAATCTACAAAACCAATATGTGTTAGATAGAAGAGTCAGAGGCAAAATTGTATGCCCTAATGCTTTTTTCTTATAAGATGACATAATTTGTTCACCTGTAAGTCATACAGCCTTTAGAAAATTAATGCAGTTATGGAAACATAGGTAAAAGTCATACTTGCTTTAGCAAGAGTGTACATCTCAGAATGTCTTCACATAACCACAATTTTAATATATATTTTTTATTAATACTCACTGCTTGAAGACACCACTCCTACCAAGAGAGTATCACACTCTGTTTTTGCATATGGAAATATGTCATCTTTTTCATAACTTTTTGCAAACAGTCCTTAATAACTCCAGCGCTATGCATCCTATGCTGACCATTTCAATGGCAATCTTAGCAAATCATGTCAGCTTGTAGATGCCACCTTGCTGCCTTAGTTGTATGCATTTTCCTTTATTAGGGCTTTAGACTGACAACAGTGATAAGTATACTTGTTTCAGGGGTACAGGGAAATTTCCTACAAAGATCAGTAAACTCTTACAGGATACACTGGAATTCTACTTGTTGACTATACTCTTGCAGGAAAGAAACAGTTATACTTTCTCCTACCTAACCAGCGGATATGTACAAATAGTATCTCTTCATTTTCAAACCATGATGAGTATTATACTTATAAATTCAGAGCTGTTTCCTGCCAGTCTTCTATTCTGCTGCCACCCCTCTCCCCCTTCAGTTTTCCAGAAAATGCATATACAGAACCACCACTATATATATCCAGGGGCGGCTCGTGGCATCGGGCTGCCGGACTGCAGCCCCCTCAAACTAAAAATAAAAAAAGAAAACAAAAAAAAAATATTTTTTTAAATTTCGCGGACTTTGCGCATGCGCAGTAGTCCCGACTACCGTCGGTCTATGCGCATGCTCAAGGCAGTCCGGCAGGACCCATAGAGGGACACAAGGAGACGTCTGTGCACTTTTAAAGTGCACAGACACGCTGGAAGGATATATCGCGTCCGGACTGCAACAGCAGCAGTCAGAACAGTCTCGGGAGGGAGCTTGGGATCTCGTCGTCGGGAAGGAGCTTTGCTGGGATCTCACGGGCAGGATATGGTATGGAGAACAGACAGGTAAGTGTATGGTGCATTTTACTTTATGTGCTTTTAACTGGATAGAGTTGTGTGTGTGTTAGCTGGTGCTTTTAACTGGAGTGTGTGTGTTAGCTGGTGCTTTTAACTGGAGTGTGTGTGTTAGCTGGTGCTTTTAACTGGAGTGTGTGTGTTAGCTGGTGCTTTTAACTGGAGTGTGTGTGTTAGCTGGTGCTTTTAACTGGAGTGTGTGTGTTAGCTGGTGCTTTTAACTGGAGTGTGTGTGTTAGCTGGTGCTTTTAACTGGAGTGTGTGTGTTAGCTGGTGCTTTTAACTGGAGTGTGTGTGTTAGCTGGTGCTTTTAACTGGAGTGTGTGTGTTAGCTGGTGCTTTTAACTGGAGTGTGTGTGTTAGCTGGTGCTTTTAACTGGAGTGTGTGTGTTAGCTGGTGCTTTTAACTGGAGTGTGTGTGTTAGCTGGTGCTTTTAACTGGAGTGTGTGTTAGCTGGTGCTTTTAACTGCAGTGTGTGTGTTAGCTGGTGCTTTTAACTGGAGTGTGTGTTAGCTGGTGCTTTTAACTGGAGTGTGTGTGTTAGCTGGTGCTTTTAACTGGAGTGTGTGTGTTAGCTGGTGCTTTTAACTGGAGTGTGTGTGTTAGCTGGTGCTTTTAACTGGAGTGTGTGTGTTAGCTGGTGCTTTTAACTGGAGTGTGTGTGTTAGCTGGTGCTTTTAACTGGAGTGTGTGTGTTAGCTGGTGCTTTTAACTGGAGTGTGTGTGTTAGCTGGTGCTTTTAACTGGAGTGTGTGTGTGTGTGTGTGTGTGTGTGTGTGTGTGTGTGTGTGTGTGTGTGTGTGTGTGTGTGTGTGTGTGTGTGTGTGTGTGTGTGTGTGTGTGTGTGTGTGTGTGTG
This sequence comes from Protopterus annectens, assembly GCF_019279795.1. Lineage (NCBI taxonomy): Eukaryota > Metazoa > Chordata > Ceratodontiformes > Protopteridae > Protopterus > Protopterus annectens. Next base: position 1,461,097,944 of record NC_056732.1, read on the forward strand.
AAAATGCCCCAGGTGCTCATGGTGGTGTGGTAGGGAATACCTCAGGCTTGAACCCTGTACCCTGTATGCAGGTGTTAAAGACTTGAGTTCCCTACCCACCACCATTTGTAAAAAAATTGCAGATTTTTGCCTCATATTTGATCTGATCTGTTCCTCATAATATCTGTGGTTTGTAAATGTTACAATGCTTGATATTTGATGGTGTAGTAGTAGCATTGTTGCCTCACAGCTGCAGGTTCTCAGGTTTGATTCTTGGCTGGGGTTCCTTCTTTGTGGGGTCCGTATCTTCTCCCTGTATTTGTGTGGGTTTGCTTTTGTGTCCTCCCATGTTACAAAGACATGTCTGCATTATTTCTTCCTGGGCCTCTGCTGAAATTAGTTTTATTGTTCCAAGTCAGACTGTCCTGATTAACAAATGTTAAATAAAATTGACAGGCATTTGAATTTCAGACTTCAGGTTTCTGAATGTTTAATTCCTTGCAGATTTGATGGTGCAGTGGTAGTATTGTTGCCTCACAGCTATAGGTTTTCTGGTTTGATTCTTGGTTGGGGTGGCTTCTGTGTGGAGTCTGCATCTCCTCCCTGTGTTTGTGTGGATTTGCTCTGGTGCCCTGCCATTTTACAAAGACGTGTCTGCAGTATTAATCCCTGCGTCTCTGCTGAAAATTGTTTTTGTTCTGTCTGCAGTAAAATTGACCGGCATTTGAATTTCAAACTTCATGTTCTTCAGAATACATAGTAGCACAACCTTTTTTTCTAGCAATTTTCTAAGTTTATAAGATGAATATTTTAAATTTGTCCCTATTTTTGGGACTGTATTCCCCCATTATTGGCTTCGTCCAGGTTTTGTGCTAAGGTTGACAGCTATGGCAAGAACTGAATTCACTGAATATGGACTGTAGAATTGTGCATATTTACTGATAAAGGTGCACTGTAGAATTGTGCATATTTACTGATAATGGTGGACTGTAGAATTGTGCATATTTACTAATAATGGTGGACTGTGGAATTGTGCATATTTACTAATAATGGTGGACTGTAGAATTGTGTATATTTACTAATAATGGTTGACTGTGGAAGTCTGAGTAGACTTATGATAAATGTTCTCAACTGGGCAGTTTTGCCATTATGGGTGCATATGTTTTGTTTCATTGCTTACTGGAAAAATGTTCAAAACAAATTTAAAACACCCTCTAACAAGTGTACTGTATTGTACAAGGAATATAATTTTAGTACAATGAGGAAGGTGCATCAAAGAGCACATGTATGTTTCATATGCAAGGGGCCTATGATTCGAAAACAGCCCAAAATTAATCTTTATCTGCCACTGGCAAAATGTATTTTCTTTGAATGTGGGTTTCAATGCTGTTTCAATGAATGTGAGTTTCAAGGGCAGAGAAGTTTTAATGCTAAGTTTTCATTGTGAGACTGCATTGCTTTGTTTAACAGATGACTTAATGTTTGTGCTGTAAAATACAAAATAAAACTTTCAAATGAAGTCCAACTCATCATTGAAGTAAAGCAGTATGCACATTAGTGTTTATGGTAAATGGAGTGAAATAGCCAAGTAATGGTTCATTGGAATGGCTGCAGAGGCTCCATTCAACCATTATTTTGTCAGGGGGGGGAGGGCAGCAAACTCAGACAGGCCCAGCTGAACTATACCTCCCAACTGTCCAGATTTTCAAAGAATGAATAGATTTTTGCTTATTTTTGGTTTGTTGTTCATAAAATTTGTAGTTTTAATTCCTAAATGATTTGCCAGAAGTCACTAAATAATAAGTTTCAGACTTCATAACCTTCATAAAATGCATGTTAAAGTAAGAGCCGTTCTATCAACTGTCTCAATTTATACAAGAGCAATTTTTAGTACTGTTTATATGTGCCACCAATATATTTGGCCTTGTTCAGATTTACTGCATTAACAGGTTGAGAGGTACATGCAAATAAATTGCTTTATAGAATTAGGCATAGCCAACCTCTCAACTGTCCCCAATTTTGGCTCAAAATGTTGCTCTTCCCCTAATAATCCCTCTGCAAAATAGCAATTTTGGAAGAAAACATGGAGGGTTTACAATTAAGAAATAACTGTAATAATCAAAGTTATAGATTACTTGAAATGCATGTAGATTCTTTTATTTTGTCAGCTGCTCAAGGTAGCAGTACTAATATTAAAGTGTCCCTTCTTTGACAGGTAGCAGCTGTATTGTGTGTCTATTTTATATTTTTGCATCACATTTTTGGTCCATTTTTCATAAAATTGTGTTTTTTGGCAAATTAGTGACAAATCACTAAAGACTGAAGTTAGAAAATGACAGAAATTTGAGTTTCAGGTTTTATACCCTTCAGAAAATTCATACTAATGCAAGACCTATTCTATTATCTTTCTAAGTTTATTAGAGCAATATTTAAAAATTGTCCTTATTGTTGTGCCTTTGTCCCACTTCTGTGTATGGCTTTGTCCAGATTTCTTGCTCTTGAGGTTGAGAGGTATGACAAATGTGTCAGGCCATCACAGTCAGCCAGAGAGATTTCAAATTGTGACATGCTTGTTGCACCCCACTCCCCCATGTAGTGACTCTGGATGTGTCCAAGCAAGGCAAGGAGTAGTTGTATCTACCTTGGATGGGGAGGACACACTGCATAAGTACTACAGTGGCTTTTCATCTGTCCTTGATTTTGCAGAATGGTCTGGTTTCTGTCATATTTTTGTACTGTTGATTTATGCTTATTACTCAGACTTATGCTTATTACTCAAAGTGCCTGTTGCTCTGTGTTTAAGTAGCAATGCTTTAATGACCATAAGGTAAGCTTGTCTGACATCGTAAGATGCAAGTAAGCTTTAATAAGCATACTGTTAAAGAACTGCCAACATTGAAAGCCTTTCTGTTGTTGCCATGCAGAGAATACTTGACTAGGTAATGTATAAGCCTTGGGTATTAAAGGACAGGATTCCATTATTTTAAAAAGCTCATTACACTTGTTGGAGACTTCCAGTCATCTCTACAGACTTTACCCGTAAACTAAACAGAATGCCAATCATGTGTGGTCCATAACCTGTACAGTAATCCTTTAAGCAATGTATCTTGAGCTTGTTTCTTGTTTGCTTTTCATTTTTACTTTTATCATGTTTTCCCCATGAAACAAGTTGTCAGGCAGCAGGTCTTTTTGGATAAGAAACATTTTTACAAGTGGGGCATCACATAGACTTCTACTTTCAGCATGTTGCTTGGTACTTTAATAAAGCTGAATATATTATAATTAGAACTGCAGTGCAAGGAGAAGTGGTTTGAGTTGAGTGCTTCTGGTTTTCTTATACTTGATTTTGACTGGCATTCCTGTAATGTATTTAAAAAGTAATTTATTTTTCATGCCTCACAACCTTTTGTTTCCATCTAGATATTAAGTAAGCTGTCATGCAGCCAATGCATTGAAATATTTTTATTCTTCTACACTTATTTTTGTCTTGATTGGACTTTCATAATGATGGTTTGCCACCCAGGGCAGCGTATTTAATTAAAGTTAGTTTTTTGTGGTTTTGTGCATAGCTCCTCCCCTTTATGGTTGACCACACCCCTTCCCTTTGACCCCACCCATTCAGCGTCTCCTGCAGCCCCCCCTGTGATTTGAAGTCACCAGCCGCCACTGTATATATCTATCTAAATTCTCCAACAGTAGGTGACCCAAGTCTTAACTACATCCTGTATACCTATAACATTGTTTTGTAAAGATCCTGCAGACCCCATTTTGCTTTCCAGATAGCAGCTTTGCACATCTATTCATCCTCTACTTTTGGTTAAGTCATAAGCTGCTCAGTTCTAGATTATTGAACAAAATACAGAAGTCCTACAGTGACATCCATTTTAATCAGAAATGGAATAATGGGAGCTGTAAATGTGTAAGCTGTGGTTGTGGAATTCTTCTCCAGCTACTGCCTGCCAAAGGGTAAAGAATATATCATGAGAGTGCAGTTGCATTAAACCTATATTGAATTAATGTGTGAACTAAAACTTTGAAGGTGACTGAGCTTTTCTTGTAAAAATGCTGGGATGTGGTTAGGTGACTAGAAAATTACAGCACACTGCATCGGAACTGGACTTGCACTCCAGAATTAAAGACCTTATAGACTTTTACCTGAAGGTTAAGGTGGAATTTTCAAAGACTAAAGGACTAGAGCAGAAGGTTCAAGAAAAGTAGGCAATATTATCACTGAAGGCATTAAAGCAAGAATGGAAGCCAGGATTCTGAAACAGAATGTCTATAGTTCCTTGCATGGAGTATGCAAATGAGTAACCATGCAAGCCTTTGTGGGTGAGCCTCTTTCCTAGTCATAATTCTAGAAGACTTATTCTATCTACAGCCTCAAAGCCTTGTGTAAGAATAAATTGGTGAGCATACCATGGCATTCAAGGGCATCAATATATATAAGGCAACTGGCATTATGAACAAACTGTATTAGCGAGTTATGGTGTATTGGGTGGCAGTTTGCAAGCACTATTGTATTTGGTGATCTCCCCATATAATTGGGTGACTGCAGGCTATATGTAGTCCTTAACAAATAAAATAGCTTACAGCTGAGTTATACTGTCCAATTCTTTCATGATTTTTGCCAGTATAGTTAGTGTGTGTGTGTGTGTGTGTGTGTGTGTGTGTGTGTGTGTGTGTGTGTGTGTGTGTGTGTGTTTTGCGGGGAGTGCCTTCTGTGTGGAGTCTGCATGTCCTCCCCGCAGTTGGGTGGGCATTCAAAAGACATGCGTAAATGGGCGTGCCTTTGTTGAAGGTTAAACGTCAAGCTGGCACCTCGGCATTTGTCAAAATCTACTGCCAATCATTAGCGGACTGGAGTTCCGCTGTAGTGACCCCTAACCGGGAAAAGCCGAAAGACAACAACAAGTTGAATATATCTGACCTTACATTTACATGTTAAACTTGGGGATGACAAGAAGCCTGGGTTAAATGAGGCTATCAGTATTAAATGTTTTTTTTAAAATATAGAAAGTTGAATCTTAACAAAGATGCTGATCTAATTGTATATTTAAATTAAGTTAAAGTTTTTGTTTGTATTTCTATGTATTTTAGTGGTTTGTCTTTTTAAATTTTACATTGATGGATTAATTGTTTAATTGGTTCGAGTATTTAAATGATGTTTTTAAATTTTATTGTGTTTCTGATGAAGTCTTTTGACGAAAGCGTTCAATAAATTGTGGTACACTAATTTAGCACCAGTCTTGCCTTTTTTGACCATTGGTACCAGATTTTGTGGACATTTACATTTGTGTTTGCTGCTGTATAAAAAGGAATCCACAATATGTTGAAAATGCAAATGTTGACACAATACTACAAATGCTCCAAGAAACAGCCTTGGTACATGTAAAACCTAAACAAAGCAAAACAAACAAAAAAAAAATTAAAAAAACAAAAGGGTTTTGCACACTTGCACCCACACCCTCCTGCTAATTATATGCACTAACTCAGTGAATGCACAAAACTAGGGAAAGGGAATATTCATAAGCCCTAAAAACTGAGTGATCTTTCAACCTGTCGACCATCTGTTTAGTTGACCAAAAGTAGACTGCTAAACAGATGTCAACCAAACACACTGTCAACTGAAGCATCTGCACCTATATATATATATATATATATATATATATATATATATATATATATATATATATATATATATATACATATATATATATATATATATATATATATATATATATATATATATATGGTTCCCTATTAGAATCCTGAAACACTATAAGCCTGAAAGTCAAAATCCTGAAAACTAATGACTGAAAATGCAAAATGCAAAATCCTGAAAGTCAAAATCCTGAAAACACAAAATGGACATACTGACGTCATTGTGGCTTTGCTATTGTTAGCCCTGTGGTGTTAGGTCATCGTTGGGTCCAGGTAAGTGTCGGTTGGTTTTATGTTAGGTTTGGGGCGGTATAAGTGAGTTAGGGTTAGGGCAGGTTAGGCATGTATGCAATAGTGACAAATATTGGGGTTAGGGGTTTAAGTGAGTTAGGGTTAGGGAGCGATAGTGACGGACCTTAGGGTTAGGGTCAGGGTCAGTTGGTAGATATTAGTGTCTTTATAGTGACATATTAGCATTATTTGTGTTTTCAGGATTTTGACTTTCAGGATTTTGCATTTTCGAGATTTTGCATTTTCAGTCATTAGTTTTCAGGATTTTGACTTTCAGGTTTATAGGGAACCATATATATATATATATACACACACATATATATATATATATATATATATATATATATATATATATTTATATATATATATATATATTTTATTATATATATATATATATATATATATATATATATATATATATATAAATAACGAGATAGGTGTGAGCATAGAGATAAAGAGCTGATATCTTACCAACTTGATACAGAAGGATACCACTGTGGTACGCATCACTATAGTTTACAGATCTCCAGTGACACCCAGCATTTATATGATCTGTATGTCATATAATAGGATTTGACTGACAGTAAGATTTTAATAGGGTACACTGGGAATTTGTGTTGGGAGCACTTGAAAGTTTGCTCTATTCAATGATTTGGAAAAGCAAATGTAGAGATTATTTAATCAGCTAAGGGTCTGGAGTATATTTTTAGAGTAATAGAAAGGATAGTCATGGTATAGAAAGTAATGAGACAAGGATGACTACTATCTCTTTTACTTTTTTAAAACCTACAGCAACTGCAGTTAGAGGTGATATATACATAAGTGACCTTTGAGTATAGTGAAAAGAATATTAGGCAAACTTCTGTATGCATGATAAGGTGCTGACAGTGATGTATGCCAGTTTTCTCCTGCCAAAAGGGTGAGCTGTGGAGAAGCTTGGAGGTCTAGTGAGATAGAGGCATAATTAAAGGAAGACATGAGCATTATTATTCATATATAATCTAGTGGAGATGGAGTAAGGACAAAGTAAATTTAACATTTTATACAAGAAAGATGATGTGCCTAGGGACGGTACTTGTGGAGGCAGTGGGGAGGTCACAGGACACTCTGGAGAGCAGGCTCATTGGAAGCTGCTGTGGAAAGTCTGACGCCAGCAACTTGTAAGATAAAAAAGTGTAATCTATTCTTGATGGAGTTCCAACTTGATAATGAAGACTCAACTTGCCAAGTTCATGTCATTGAGAATAAGACCAATGAATAAATAAAATAAATAGTTTTTTATGTAGGGTGCAAGCCCCAGTGCATCCCATGTGGAGGGCAAGCCTCTCATATCCAAACAGTTATATCTACCAATTCCATAGTCACACAAACATGAAGAAAATATATATACTCACATAGGTCCATAGGCTTGAAGATGTATACTAGAATAATGACCACTGGGGCCTTTATAAGCCTAGCCAAGCATCCCAAATATATCCAGCAAGTTTGTGTGCTGGTCTTTGTAAGCCTAGCCAAGCTTTCCAAATGTGTTCCAGAAGTTTATGTGCATGTGCCTTAGAGGCTATTTTAAGGTATGCATGTATGCTAGGACAAACTGTACAGGCTGCCACTGTTCATTAGAGACATAGGTGCTAAACCCAGGGTACATTTCTGATTTCCCATTCACTAGTCCAGGTTTCTTTAGAATAGAGTTAGAAGACCTCTGTTTCACATGGACTGGAAGCCTCTTTCAGAAAAGGGGAATTCTCTGAGACACATACCTGTCCCTCCAACATGTCCTATTTATGTGAAAATCAAGGTTTAAATCCTTAGATCAAGTATCTCTGATGCTTTTCATTTTTCAGATATGTGAAAAGTCCATCAGAGTGGGATCCAAGGGTGCCTTGTATGCCAGTCATAGGTTGCTTCTCAACAGTCTGAAGGAAACAGAGTACAGTGATAGGGCTTTGAGGTGATTGGCATAGCACATGCTGTTTACAGCCTGCATTCTTTTTATGAGGAACCTCTGTGGATGTTCCATTTGTTGCATGTGCCTGATGAGGACTGAATACAGTGCAACAATGACTTCCTTGGACTTAGATGCCATGCCCTTGCTTATAAGCTGAGAAACATAGAATTATTTAGTTACTACCTTAGACACATGTTTGTAGAAAGCCAGGTCACTATCTACATACATGTCCTAATGTGGCTGACTCCCCAAAAGGTACTATTATTTTTTTTCTTAGCAGTAGATTTTAAGCTATTGCTTTGGCACCATTCATTTGTATGTGCTAATACTTCCTGTAGGTTGTCTTGTGGGGATGTCTATGACTGGTCCTAGTTTGCCACCATCAGCAAACTTGGCCAGCCAGAGGCCCTTGACGTTGGCCTTGACTTATGAGAAGTAGATGCCAAAAACGAGCAGACCCAGCACAGAGCTCTGAGGGGCTCTGCTAGTGACCAGCCTGTTTGTGGAGGTGCTTTCCCCTGTCCTAACTTCCTGGGTCCTATCTGGTAGCTAGGTGACTATCCAATGTGTTGCAGGGGTTTATGCTTATATTCATGAGTTTATTTACAATGCCCACGATGGGTATTATATCAAATGCCTTATCCAGGTCTAGGTATCCAGCATGAATGCTTTTGTCGTCATTCATTTTCTTGGTTACCTTTTCAATGAAGTCCATCATGCTGAGTAGGCACGATCTGCCTTTGACAATACCAAATTGGGAACATTGGAATCAATGCTGGATCACACTTAGAATTTGCACTGCAATGACTTCCTGTGGAAAAAGAGATTAGAGAGTTGAACATCATAGAGATGAATTCAAGAATATCGAAGCTTACCCATTTCTGGTTTGATGAAGTGTAGGAAAGTCTTCTGGGTAAAAATAATTCTGTAACATGTATAACATATGTAAAACAAAAGTTTATGTGTTTATCTATGGATACTTAATGCATGACTGAATTCTTTGTGTCAGATAAACCATTTGTTGATAATACAGTAGGTATGGTAGTTTCTTTTTGTTGGGAATAAATGGGAAAAACATTAAAGCAGAAATTCAACATCATAGTTTTGTTAGTTTCCAACCTTTTATTAAAAATCAAGTAACCTTACTTACTCCAATAATACTTTCCTTCACACAACCAACCTCTCACCTCTACCATATGTCACTCTGTTCCACTGTAAGTCTGTTAAATCCAAAAACACATTCCCCTTTTAGAACAAAAATTTAATTCCACAGCAGAAAAAAGCAGGTTATTCCCTTGTTTCTTAAACCATTGTAGGAATTGCACAATAACACCTCTCTTACATATCTGTTACTTATGCCTAACACAAAACATTATGCCCAACATATGAGAAATTGTAATAGTTAAACTTCTTCCCAAAAGAACTAACACCTCTTTCAACTCCATATTCTGCTCCATCTCCATCTTGCCACACCTTAAAATGATCCATGAAATGGTAGTCTATACTCATCTCATTCAATACATTGCACAATGCTGCCTTCTCAGCCCCAACAACATGACTAACCGTAAAAGCTCCACCACCACCCTTTGGACACTTAAAAAAATATCTGCTTGCTATGTTCAAAGGCCTACTTACTGGAGGCCATCTTTACTGACATTTCCAGGGCCTTTGATCTAGTTGACCATAACAGCCTCCCTGAATATCTCATTGAATCAAGTATCAGCCCTGACACCATCCCCTGATTCCATAGTTATCTCTCCAACCATTTCTTCTCCTTAGAATATCACATCATCACCTCACCTTCTTTCTCAGTGGAGTTCTTCAGTTCTCTATTCTAGCTACCCTTCTCCTCTTATTATGCATCAGTAAACTTACTCTTGATCTCTTTCACCTTAAATGGCTAGTACATGGAAAAAGATCAACTCTCTTCTCTTCTGGGCCAATACAATCTCTCCATCTCTTACCAGTCCAGTCAGTAATACTATATTGAAAGGCATCCTATTAGCACAAGTGGAATATGGGCTCACACTGGTTGCAGCAGCTTCCAAAAGGAATACCACCCCATTCAAACTATTTCTAACTCCATCTGTAGGTTTATCTCCCTCTCCCAATAAAACAAACAGCACTGCATAGCTCCAAGCAAAGCCAGCTGGCTCCTGATTCATCCCCTATCCTGATGCCCAGCTTTTTAAGTTCTTAAATGAGGAATCTTGCCTCTTCCCCCTATTGTCTTTAGGTTGTTTAGACAAGTTCCACCATACAATCTCAGAAGTCTTAATTGCTCAGAACCACTTTTGCAAACATTCAGAACTAGACATCATTGGACTGATCACTCCTTCACCATTCTAGACACAGCATTATGGGAAGCCCACCTCTGCCACCTCAAAGACAGCACCTCCTACTCCTCATTTAGCTATCAGCTCAAAGCCCTTCTCAAGACTGACCCAGAATGCAAGTACTTTTCATCTGGACACATTACCTAACATAGCCTGACCTTCGCACATATTAGTACCCCTCTCACCATCACGCCAATATTTACACTGTCCACTTTAACAACTTCATATTGTAACTTCGTACACTTCATATGCACTTTTACATATTGTTTATATATCAAACAATATGCCCTTCTCTCTCTGTCTGTCTCAACCTTACACTCCTTCTACCCTTCTTTACTTATATATATATATATATATATATATATATATATATATATATATATATATATATATATCACTGTACTCCCTGTGCTTTTTCCTCCCATTCTCTTTAATAACCCTGTATACAGCTGTATAGTCTACAGCATTTATTGTAACTTAAATAGACAGGCCTTACTGCTTTTATAACTACTATATATGTTCTCTTTCTGTGTCTCCTGGCTGAGATTGAAATTGGTTCACTTAGATTAGAGTTCTAAGATGGTTAACAAATTAAACAAATAAAAATGTAAACAATATTCAAGTTCCTCAAGACATAGTATGTCTACTGTGTAGATGTTGTAAAAATAGTTATGAGCATCTACAGTATCATATATCCATTCTAAATCTCAGTCTCTGATACTTTCATGATTTAGATTGCAGTAGAATTTCTCATGCAGTGGAAATTAAAGCTTAATTTACAATTCTCTGCTTTCCTGCTAAAGGCACGAGCTGGTAAAATATGTTTTTAATCCAGCTTGAGGTATTACAATAAAAAAAAAAAAAGAGTCCATTAGAGTCATTTGCATATTCATAAATGGCCAAAAATGAAAGTACTTGATTACAGAAAGTGACTAGCACTTGAAGCAAAGCAGTATAGGGCTTAACTTAAACCAAAAGACTCTTAAAGCGACAAGTACATATTTTCACCAAATTACAAGTGCTTCAAAGCATTATTGAGTATGTATATATACATAGCATAGATTTAATAATTCTAAAAAGAAATAAGAGAAATTACCACAAAAAGATAAAAGCAATTGATGTAGGCAGTTAATGCATACAAACTCATATTTATACATGCTAGGGCACATTGCTGTAAAAGAAAGTACGACTACTTATAACAAGAAAAGTAATAATAATTTAACAGCTAAGAAATCAATAAATACATTAATAAATAGATATCTACATAAATTTATTCAGTAAGAAATTGAACCAGATGTAATAGAGAACTAGTATGGCAGGATGTAAATGTCATGAAAGCATTATTAGAATCAGCATACTTAACAATGTTAAGCTCTGAAATTGTAATTTTATTAGCCTTTTTGGGCTGATTTCTATCCCTTTCAACTTTCTAGCTTAAAAATGCATGTGTTTGTACATTTTTCACATTGTGCAGCACTGTGAGGCTACAGTTAAACTATTCCAGGTGCCAGAAAGTCTGCTCTTCAAATTTTCCCTTAGAACTAGCTGGTTTCTCAGTAGAAGGACTAAAATCTGAACCCCTGTGACTAGCATTTGCTCTAGAACCTGCTGGAATGCACTAGGAAGCCTGAAACTGATTCAAGCACTCAGCTCTCCTTGTCAATAAGGAGAAATTAATTATAGGCACTAAACAGCCTATAATTGCAAAGTACCTTGCAAAGGTAAGAGAAAACAGCTCTTAAACTTTACAAAAAAGCACCTAACAGGCAGTCCAAGGGTCAGCTTCCAGTGATTTCTCCTGTCCACCTGGTGAATCTGGGCATACTGGGGCAGTGCGGCAACTGCCTCAAGTACACAGACAATCCTCTCCTCCTACCACCCAATACTACAACCTGCGAGAGATGAACTTACATAGCCAAACTGGAAGCTAAGCTCTCTCCGGCCAAGATTGTGCTAGACAGTCAAGAGGAGAAGGTTAACACCTGCATTACACCTCAAGCAACTCATAGCCCTTCAAAACCCACACCATCAACACCCACACATAGCAACACTAAACCCACATATGTGGAGGCCCTTAACATTAACCTGCCCAAGCAACAAGAACCTTCGAAGATGAAACGCAAACAAACACCAGTCACAACCAAAGTGACACATAGCTCACAACACCAGTGTGCCACCCAACAACAGCCCCTAAGGCAAGACAATGTACCCAACACTTCAGTCATAGGTGACTCTATAGTCAGACACACTGATGTCTCACTCACCAGGCTGAACAAGGAGAAAATTACAGTCAGCTGCCTGTCAGGTGCCAGGATCCGCCACATAACGCATGCACTCAAGTCACTCCACAACAAGTACAAATACGACTCTGTCATTGTCCATGCTGGAGTGAATGACTTGAGACGTACCTCCCTGGACTACATGAAAAGAGACATGGAAGAGCTCTTGGATCATGTGACCCAGGCAGATATGACTCTAGCCCTGAGTAGCATCCTGCCTTCGCCCAGAATGATACCACTGTATAAGGACAAAATGATTGACTTCAACAAATGGCTAAGCTTCTGGTGTCATTCAAAGGGGATCCAGTATTTGTCTGCCTGGGAAGACATGATCGATAAACCATGATGCTTTGCCAGAGATGGTCTGCACCTGTCACCCCTGGGATTTAGGTTACTGGCTAAAGCTCTTGCCACCCCTAAAGTGCCTTTTTTAGGCAAGGTTCAAAGGATAAAACAACCACCGTAACAGATACAAGCATGCAAAATCTGAAGGTAATGCTACTCAATGCTAGAAGTCTAAACCTGAAAATGCACTCTCTCGAGGCACTCCTAAAAATGGATAATATCGCTATCTGTGTAGTAACTGAGACCTGGTTCAAGGCTCCAGAGAGCACCCCTGCAATACCAGGCTACAATTCTTACCACACTTTTCGGCCACAAAACCAAGACCAAAACACTAAAGGTGGAGGAGTGTCCATATTCACCAAGGATATTCACACCTCCAGGCTAGTTGCCCAACACAATGCATCTGAAATTCTCCAGGTGCAACTAACACTAGGTAAGATTGCAATCCAAATTGTAGCTTGCTACAGATCCCCCACCATGCCCCAAGATTCTCACTACACCTTTCTAAACATACTGGAAAATATTAAGATGCAGCCAAACACCCTAATACTGGGTGATTTCAACTACCCTGCCATTAATTGGGAAAACTACTCGGGTACCAACTCTTTTTCCCAACGGTTCGTGGAATTCATAAATTCCAATGCCCTGGATCAACTAATCCATTGTCCCACCAGGGGAGACAATATCCTAGACCTGGTCATTACCAACATGGGAGATAGATGCTCCACACCAGTGGTCACCCCCTCATTGTTCAGGTCTGACCATAAGCAAATCATCTTTGACATCCACATCCCACCCCCACCCCCAGTAAGGAAACCTCCTTAAAAAACGTCTCCAAAGCCAACTTCATGCTACTGAAGTCAGAAGTGACAAACTTCGCAACACCCACGCAGACTGGATCTGGAAGTTTGACTGCAGAATCCTACACTAAGGCACTGTACGAGCACATCCACTCGTGCATGAATCATGCTATCCCAGATAGAACCAAGATGCTCTTCTCCAAAAAAAGGAAGCCAATCTGGTGGTTCCCTGCTATAAACAAACTATACAACAGAAAGAAGAAACTGTTGCAGAAAAGAGGAAAATCCCAGGATGCAAAAAACTCCCTCACCAGCCTCAGTAAGAAGCTGATATCCCTCATAAAATCCTCAAAAGCTAGTTACAAAAATAAAATTGCCAAAGATTCCAAAGACAACCACAAGGCATTCTATAGTTATGTCAAGAGTCTAAATGGCAATGCTCAGATCTGCTTTGAGCTACAACAGAATGGCATTAAATATACTGATCCCAAGGATATTCCCAATATCCTGGAAGATCGATTTAGTGCCAGCTTCACCCCCCTCTCACCCCCCAAAGGGCCCATCTCAATAACAAAACATTGCCAAATTCTGATAATCATGGCCACACAGGTAGAAACTGCACTCTCCAAAGCTAAGAATACAGCATCCATGGGACCAGATGACATCCCAGGCTGTGTACTACATAAACTATAAAATGAACTGGCACCTCACTTAAGTGTCATGTTTAATCATAGCCTCACCTCAGGCTTCGTGCCCACAGAGTGGCGCACAGCAACAGTTATCCCGCTCCACAAGGGAGGATCCGCCTTGGATCCCGGGAACTACTGTCCCATCAGTCTGACAAGCCTGATCTGCAAGGGCATGGAATGCATTATCATGGAGCTTATAAACAAAGACATTGGCAACCTTCAAACACTGGACCCCACCCAGTTTGGGTTTGTGAAGGGCCGATTTAGTCTCCTGAATCTGATTGACTTCTTTGAATCAGTCTCCAGAGCTGTGGACGAGGGTAAGGTGGTCCACGCAGCCTATCTGGACCTCGGTAAGGCCTTTGACTCCATCCCCCACTCTGGAATCATAGATAAACTTACTAAGCTGGGCATAAATCCCCATGTCACTCAATGGGTTGCCAACTGGCTTACTGACAGAACCCAGACTGTAAAAGTAGCCGACTCCAAATCCAGCTCCAGACAAGTGACAAGTGGAGTACCTCAAGGTTCAGTCCTGGGACCACTCTTGTTTGGCATCTTCTTCTCTGAAGTACAGGTCAACACTAAGGGACTCTGGCTAACAAAGTTTGTAGATGACTGCAAACTGGGAGCCATTACTGAATCCCCAAATGATGTTGATATTCTACCAAAAGGCCTTACAGAAACAGATGCCTGGTGCCAGAGCCATTGGCTCAAGCTTAATGCCAAGAAATGTATAGTTGTCCCCTTTGGAAAAAAACGTACCCATGAATTACCACATAGGTGGCAGGACACTAAACATCGAAAGTGTGATGAGAGACTTAGGGACACAAGTGGACAGTGGTCTCACTTTCGATAACCACATCGCCACAACAGTCAGGAAATCTTTCTATATGGCACACCTCATCACTAAGGGCTTTTCATCCAGAAAAAAGGATGTCATTGTCCCACTGTACTCATCCCTCATTAGACCCATTATAGAGTATAATGCCCTGTTTGGTATGTACCTCACAAGACATCTGCAACAGCTGGAAAGGCCACAGAAATACCTCACTAAAAGAATCACAGGCCTAAAGCAGATGCCATATGCTGACCGTCTAAAAAAACTCCAGCTATACTCTGTGGCATATCGTCTACTCAGAGGCGATCTCTGCTTAACATACAAGGCCATGTCAAACCCTGAGCTGTTGGACATGCTCCACTTAAAGAAATCCCAATCCCTCAGAGTCACACGCTCCAGGGATCTAAACCTTGTCATCACAATGAACAAAACATGCTGGAGGGATAGGCTCCTGACCCAGAGACTCCCCATACTCTGGAATAGACTGCCCATACATGTCAAGCAGAGTGCCTCATTGGCCCTCTTCAAAAGGAACCTTGATGATTGGATGGGAGATAGGAAATTCACCCCGAGGATCATGTCAGTCAACCTGCTAGACAGGGGCCCAGAGAAGTAAATATTGTGGGAAGAAATATCCAGGGAATTGTTATGGCTAGGCTTGCATAGGCCCTAGGGCCGATAGCCTAGTACCAACCTATGAACCTATGAACCTATGAAGATGGGTAAATACGAAATGACACTCATATGTGATAAACATGTACAAGTCTGATGTTGGTCCACAGTTAGTCATTAACTATGAAGATGAATAGATTACATTCAATTGTTAAACAAGACATACAGCAATAGTGATATGTTTAATATACTAAGAGCAATTCAGATATTATTTATGAAATGCTTAGGATTCTCTTGTGCTTCATAGAGAAAAACAAGGTGCAAGAAAAGTTAAAAATAAGGGATTACATGAATCAGATGAAGCCTTAATAAATTCATATTAATTGCTGATACTATCTAAAGTATAAAATATCACAAAAATTGTATAAAACTTATATTTTAAACAAGAACATTATGAAAGCCTATAATATGATTACAAACAGACCTAAATCTAAAGATGTAAAGAATTCAACTCAACAGATAAATGTACTATATAAAAGTGTTGTTTATTTTATACATAGAGATTACATTAGAAGCCAAAGTGTTATTATATATTAAAATCTACAGTTTATAACAACAATGACAATGACAATGTTTTCATTAACCTGACTGGATGTTGAAACAATGACATTTCATAAGGCTATCTTGTCTTAACAGAAGGAAATATGAACCTACTTGGACTATGTACACATAGGGTTTGCAACAAATACTAACAGTCATCTTAGTTGTATATAAAATCTGGCATAAAGAAACACTAAAAATAAAATGGTTACTTAGAAATATACATATGGGCAAAAGGATATATGTGTATACAATGGTGATAAGTGAAACAAGAAATACATTGATAATAAAGTGTTGTCTAAATAAAATAGTGACACTATGCAATAGATACTGTTACACTGAAAACAGATGTTGGTTGAAAGACATTAAATAATACAGTGAGATAAAATATAAGATGTATATACTAGAGCAATGTTTCATTTGAAGTTGGTTATACTATTTTATTTAGCTACGGACAGTAATATAACAATCTCTGTAATAGTGTTTAATTTAATATTATACAGTTCAATAGCTGAAGTCTGACAGCACACAAGCAATAAGAATTTGATGCTTTTAGTTATATTTGTTGTTGGGAAAGCTGAGGGAAGAAGCTGAATAGGGATGAGAGGGGTCACTTGAATGGTAAATCTATCAACAACGGGATGTTTTCTCCCATGAAGGGAATGATTGGTTGTTTATATTTTCTAAACCACTTTTACACAGACAGTTTTTATTTGTACATTTAAGTGGATGTCTATGCAATGCATTTATAGCATATATGAAATGAATGGTAAAAAGTTTTCAGCGCACATGCAAGGTTACGTACAAACACAAAAACAGGACAATGGTTAAATGCAAAGGTATAGTTAGTCCAACTGTGAAATGCATTTCTATCAATGTCAGTGGCTTAAATAACAGTTGTAAAAGAGGAAGCTTACAAAGATATCTTAAGCTATGTAAAGTGCAAGTAGTATTTTTACATGAAACACATCTTCTACAGCAAGACATTAATAAGATTAATATGCATAATTACACATTACTAGCAAGTTCAGAATATAATAAAAAGCAAAGAGGTGTAGTAATGTTATGGAGAAAGACTACCTTGATGCCCAAAATCATAAATATAGTCAATGCTAACTCAGGAATGTTTTGTTTAGTGTTAATATTAATAAATATCTGGCTTATACGCTAGTAAACAACTACTGGATACCAGGACTGGGTGTCAGGGCAGCCAAACAACATTTAGAGAACATAATACAACATTCTAAAGATAATACAATAATTGCAGGAGATTTTAATTGTATAATGAAAGAAGAGAATACAAATGCTAAAAACACACGCAAGAAATCTACACTATCAAAATTACTTACAGAGTTTACTGACTCATATAACTTAATGGACATCAACACAAGTGCTGAACAAGATTAATTCATATTCACACGTTACTCACATAGACATAACACCTTTTCTAGAATATAGTGTTTATAACAACAGATCTTACCACAAAAATAAGCAAAGTCAAAATAACTACCTGCCCCTTCTCTGACCATAATGCAATAACTTTTGAAATAGATTTTAAATTTAAGAGAAAACTTAGAATCATCAGAATTTCAGCCTATACAGCAAATATTAAAGAGTTTAAATAATACTATACTGCAACAATGCAAACATTTCTAGATTTAAACCTCACAGACGAGCTAGCAGAGACACACACACACACACACACACACACACACACACACACACACACACACACACACACACACACACATATATATATATATATATATATATATATATATATATATATGATGAAATGAAAGCATATTTATATGGGAAGGCGGTAGCCTAGTATAAAAACAAACAAAAGCATTGAAATAAAGAAATGGCAGAACTACAAATTAAAATAGACAAAATGAAATTAGATATTCATAAAGGCAACTTAGCTTCAGAAAAAGAATTAGAAGACCTCAACAAAAAATACTTAGAGATATTGAACCATAAAACAATGATAAAACTAGAGAAGGTTAAACTATGTGCTTACTCTATGAATCCAAAAAAATCAAAGGAGAATAGCTAACAGGACAAAAAGAATGATAAAGGCAAATCAGATAAAAGAAATATACAATATAGACAAAAAAGAAAAGTATCAGACTTAAACGGAATTCTAGAAGCCTTTAGAATGTATTTTAATAAACTCAATAATAGTCAAGAAAATAAAGTAGAATCACGTGAAGCACCTAGAAAATTCTTTAAGGAGGATATAAAAACTAAGACTATCAGATGAATACAGAAAAATAATAGATAAAAATATAACTATGGACAGAAATTAAAGCGCAAATCAAAAAACTAAAATTAGACAAAGCCCCAGGTAATGATAATATGAGAACACTGGAATATCAACTACTTAACCAAAACAAAAAAATGATGGAAACCATGCCAGTACTTTAAACCAACTTTAATGACAAAAAAAAAAAAAATAGTAGTAGTAAACACTTTCATCCCAAAAGGGAATTCTTCAGAACTACCAAACAAAGCTCTTAGTTAATGTACCATCACAAATCACATGACTCCACTAATCAAGTCATTAATTAACTCATTATACAATCCTTTAAAAACTCTCTTAAAATATATATATTATATATATATATATATATATATATATATATATATATATATATATATACATATATATATATTATATATATATATATATATATATATATATATATATATATATATATATATATATATATATATGCAAAAATACCAAATTCATGTATCTAAAACAATGAACAAATAAAAATAAAAACATTCATATTAAACCAACAAACTTTTTTTAATCTTAATAAAAGCATAACAGAACAGGTCTCATTCAGACCAGGAGCCACTGTAGTATTCAATCTTATTTGACCGACTAATTCTTTAAACAGCAAATGCTCCTCAGTTACATGTCCTCTCGAATCCATTTTCACATGCTCCAACACTACAAATTTAAATCTATGTTCAGGGTGGTCCTGCACATGTCTGTATAAAGCATTAGTTTTTTTAGCCTTCCTAATTTCAAAATCATGTTCATAAATCCTATCTCTTAGCCTTCTAGAGGTTTTACCTACATAGAAGGCTGAACAAAAAAATCACAGCAAGCTGCATAAACCACCCAAATGGATTCACAATTAAAACATCCAGCAACATCAAAAATGTGGCCCTTGATAGTATAATGTTCCCCAACCATTATATAATTACATTGCCTACAATGTCCACATTTGGACATTCCCTTTTTACCTTTCTGTTCACTAACCAATTCCCTCTCAATAATCTGTCTGAAGCTTTTGTTTTTCCTATATACTATTTTAGGTTTACTGCCTACTAACTTACTCAATTGTTCATCTGCCAACAGTACAACCCAATTATCAAACACAAATTTAATAATACTATTTATGTTTACTGAATAGGTGATTATGAGGGGTTTTACAGTCCACAAAGTGCAGTCTATCCTCTCCATAGGGGCTATATTCTGATGTCTCCCTCCATACTACATAATAAGGGACCCCATTTAACCTTTTCCCCACCACTTCAGTTTTAATTTCTACCAAAAATTCCATAGGGTATTCCCTCTATAAAAACATGATCATTAAGTTGTCACATTCCTCCATAAACTTGTTTTCATCCAAAAACATACAGACTGCTCTAACTAGCTGGCCCTTCACCACAGATTTCTTCTGGAACTTCTGATGACAACTCTGATAATGAACGTAGCTACTGGAAAAGGTGAGCTTTCCAAAAATGCTAGAAATAAAACACCCTCTTGTATAATCTTTCCACTGTAAAACATCCAAAATGGCTATACTATTCAAATCATAAATAAAGGAAAACTTTAAAAAGGAAATAGACCTATGTATTTATATATTGCACAAATTCCCTTAATTTTTCTTCACCTTCAGTCCACATAATCAATATATCATCCAAAAAGCAGGTATAAAAATTCCAGCTACTTTGAATCTCAGAGCTGAACACATATTTAAATTCCCAGTAGGCCCTCACAAGGGTGGCAAAACTTGGGGCACAACTCGCCCCCATGGCCACCCCAAAATTTAATTGCTTAAATAGTTGACCCTCAAAAAACAAATAGTTGTTCGATAATACCACATCCATCAGACTGATTACTGAATTAATAAAATCCTGGTCTAAAATATTTTTTCACATAAAATCTTTTCTAACCAGGACAGCCCTTCAAGATGTGGTATAAAAAAATGTAAATTGCATACATCTATTGTAACTAAAAGACATTCCCCCAGACTCACTATTCTTCTGTGCAGGACTAGCTTAGTCCTGCATGGAAGTGGCCATTTAGGAGCAGCACAGCAGAGCGCCAGGCATATTAATGAAGGCACACTGCCTGAGCTCCTAAATGGAAATGGAGCATGTACGAGTGCAGGGGGGGGGGGGTGTCTGAGAGAAGAGCTCTCAGAATGTACACGGCTCTGCATTCAAGAACAGCAGTTTAGCAATAAGAATGAGTGAGACCACTCATAGGTGTTCGCATATCCCCAGGAACACCCCCCCCAAGTTTATAAGAGCAATAGTTAAAATATAAAATATAAACAAGCTAATTTTTTTTATCAAACAGATAAAATTTAACCATAGGTGCGGGGGTTTGCCCATTGCTTAGCTACGTATATTGCAGCTTAAATGGCACAAGAGGATAAATATCAAGATATATGTAAATGAAGCAGTACTGCAATAATGTAGTGGCAGAGCATTCATCTTATGAACAGTCATTCCCAGTTCGAGTCTCACTCCAGTACATTCCAGTTTCCATGTCAAATCACTTTATGAACAATATTTATTGTTGCATAACCTACAAAATAACATATATTTGTGAACTGGAGTACTGCATTAAATGCAGATGTGAGGTGTCATTGTCATAATGTTGTAAAATCCACAGATAAACACAATTGCCCCATATAGTATATGTACACATGAATTAGGGATACAAATCGAAGGTACAATGTGTAATGAATGATAAATCCATAGAGTGTCCAAATACACCACTTTTCCAAGAACCATTTTACATTTCTGTCTAAATTAGTGCGGGGGTAATCGGGAGAAAGCACTATTAAGCAGGAGTAAGCATATTTAAGCAGTAGTAAGTGAGTTTAAGCCCATTTGCGCAGGAGTAAGGAATGCACATACAGGTTAAGCAATATTGAAGCTAACTCTCTGTAAGCATATTTAACCGGAGGTTAGCATTCGTTACCTTTGTGCAAACCCATGCAAACCTGCCTACAATTACTTAAAAGTGCCTTAATCACTCTGTATGCAACAGCCACTGTTCTGGCCAGAAACAAAATATATTGTCCTTGCAAGTCTTGAACCCAGGACTCCATACACTATAGTCACAGTAGTTAACTACTAAGCCATCACAGCAGTACATAAGATGGAGGTATCAGCAAACAGATCCTCACTATAGGAAAATCAAACAACATGCAAAAGGAATTTATAAACATTTTTATGTTGTATAACCTACTACATAACATAAATATGTAAATTGGAGTACTGCATTAAGTCCAGATGTGAGGTGTCATTGTAATAAAGTGTTAAAATCCCCTAATAAACACAAGGACCCCATACAGTACGTATGTACTGTACGTACACATGAATCATGGATACCAAACACATATATAACATGTAATGAATAATAAATCAATGCCAAACAGCAAATAGTATGCAAATTTAAAATTAAGCAAAGCTGAGCATTGCACAGCCCAGTTTACTAGGTGTAAGCAATGTGCAGGCCAGCTAAATCAGTTTGCCCATTGGTATACCCCTTTAAGCAATGCCAACCTCAGGTAAGCAGGTTTGCTCATAGCTTAGCATTTTCAAAGCTGTCCAATCATGGCAAAGTATGGGAAGTCAGCTCTATTTAAATCCAACAAGTGGGAATAAATGTCATAACTGGTTGTAGCTTCCTCCTGTAGACACTATGACTGGTATGGGAGAGTGTGTGCACTTTTGGGCACAGCGCTGAGGCATCCAGGAGTCCAGAGGCATGGCAGTACTCCTTGTTAAAGACCATGACCAGAGACTGCTACAGGACCAGTACCACGGTTCCCAATATAAAGTGGAAGCCTGGGACCATCTCGCCCGTGACCTCCCCAGTGCCACTGGCATACCTTGAACTGGTGAGCAGGTCAGGCATCACTATGCTGACCTGAAGTGGAGAAAGAGCGATCTCTTGGATCAGTGGATCCAAGAGGCTAGGAGGATGGGTGATGTCCCAGCTGTGTGTATCAGTCCACTACCTGTTTAATAATTGCCAGCTCATGCATGTTATGGATAGGTATGGCTAAATATTCCTCTTATGTCTTTCACAGTGGCAGATGAGCGGGCTGCAAACCAGGAAGCCCATGCCTGTAGATTGCAGCAGTTGCAATGCGAGGCAGGTCAGTAATACTCTTGCATGTACTGTCACAAGAAATAAATCTAAAAGTAGTAGTAAGTTAATTGCCTGTATAAAACCTGCATTGTTTAGGGCATGTACTGCATACACCAAAGAATATGGCAGGAAGAGTCTCATGTAGGTTGTATGTAAATAAAAGCATAATAGCCTGACAATAAAGGTCTAACTACTGGACTGCATGTGTTTACTCTGGTATCATATGGTAATGTAGAGTTTCAATCTCTTAATAGTACTGTTGTATTAAGCACTGTTACCCACACTGTGCTACATAAATAAAATGCGTAGGAATGCCTGTATATGACTGTTGTAATCACAAGAGGTCATATAGTACAACTGAAAGAGACTTAGACAGAAAACAGTGAAACAATAGACAACATAATCCAAATAGCACACTCAACTGAGACATGGACTGTTGTATTTGTAGCACACACAGCCATGGTTTGAATCTTGGGAGTGGTAGTAGGCTATATGCAGAATCATACCCCACAACTGTACAGATATGTCCAGTTAATTGGCCCATATCTACTGTCTGTCACCTGTTCCCCTGGGAAATCAGTGGGATGATCCCAGACACTTAGGCAGTAAATAACAAAATACAACTGATTGTCAGACATCTATAAGAATAAACTTGTCACTCTAGCAACTCCCCAAAATGTTATGAGAGTAATAAGCCAAGTATATCCCATCTCCACCCCCATTGTGAAGCTGTGACCAGAGTGTGTGCAGTAACAGAGTGAGACATAAGTGCATAATACTAATGTGGTATTTGGTAATATGTGTGGCAACATTCAGGTAGTGCTAACAAACATTGCCCCCACAGGCCTGTCAGATACGAAAACTGTGCCTAGAAATAAAAGATTGATATCCTGTACTGGTACTGTTTACTCTGGTATTGTATGGCATTGTTAGTGTCACAGTTGCTCTGAATAATAAGGTATTACTCATCACTGTCACCCACACTGTACTACATAATAAAATTGTCTAGGAAATCCTGTATAAGAGCATTGTAATTACAAGGTCAGATTGTAAAACCACAGGAGACTTATAGATAGAAATCAGAGAAGCGACACACAGCAATATCTATATAGCACACTCAGCTGTGATGGCCACTGCTTTAATTTTAGCAGACACAGCCATGGTTCGAATCCTGGGAGTGGTAGTAAGCTGTATGCAGAATCATACCCCAAAAGTGTACAGAATTGTCCAGAATGTCCAGTTAATTGGCCCATATCTGCCAGCTGTTACCCTGTCCCCCTGGCATAACAGTGTGCTAATGTCTGATATGTAGGCAGCATTTCATGTCATATAACTGATTGTCAGGCCTGTACATATTTGGAAAATGTCAATGAAAACAAACCTGTCGTACAACTCATCAAAGGTTTAAGAGGGCAAGAGTCAAAATATGTCACGGTTTACCTACATGTGGTCAAGACATGCCCAGAATGTGTGCAATAAGAGATGGACAAGTATGTGCATAACATCAACCTGGAATCTGGAAATATGTGTAGAAACAGTTAAATAGTGTTAACAAACAATACCTCCACAGGTATACCATGTAAGAGGTGTAAACTGCAGGTAAAACTCAGTTCATGTATACAGTTGTCTACATCCATACCACTGTCCAAACTAAGGCCATATGGTAGTGTACTAATACCTGTAAGGTACAGATCACAGCACTGACTAGGAAAGTAATGAGAAATGCAGGAATATACTAGTTGTTAATTGACGTCTTTCTCTCCCCCCACCATATCTGCAACAATAAACTAAATACACAACTCAATCAGTATGTGCTCCATTAAATCTACTGCTGGAACATATGTCCTATTGCTTGATAAATATATACATTTGTTTCTATGCATGTGCCATGTTGAAATACTCCCACATTGGTGGCATGCTGTTGTAATGGCTACTGTGGTTCCATATATGCATGTGTTCTGTTTGCTATGCATCTGTTCCATATCTGGTGTTTTGGGTTAATGGGAATATTTATGCATGCTGTTATACCTAATCCTGGAATGTGTTGACTATTACTAACCAACATATGTTGTAAAATTGAAACACCATAGCACGTTTGGGAAGGCCGGTCCCAGCAGACCCACCTTCTTCTTCTTCTTTCGGCTGCTCCCGTTAGGGGTCGCCACAGCAGATCAACTGTTTCCATTTCTTCCTGTCCTCTGCATTTTGCTCTGTCACACCAACCACCTGCATGTCCTCTCTCACCACATCCATAAAGCTTATCTTAGGCCTTCCTTTTTTCCTGTTACTTGGCAGCTTCATCCTTAGCATCTTTTTCCTAATATACTCTGCATCCTTCCTCAGCACATGTCCATACCAACGTAATCTTGCCTCTCTGGCTTTGTCTCCAAACCTTCCAACCTGGGCTGACCCTCTAATATACTTATTCCTAATCCTGTCCATCCTCGTCACACCCAGTGAAAATCTTAACATCTTCAACTCTGCCACGTCAAGCTATGACTCCTGCCTTTTTGTCAATGCCACTGTCTCCAACCCATATAACATAGCTGGTCTCACTACCCTCTTGTAGACCTTCCCTTTCACTCTTACTGGTATTCGTCTGTCACAAATCACTCCTGACACTCTTCTCCACCCACTCCATCCTGCCTGTACTCTCTTCTTCACCTCTCTTCCACACTCACCATTACTCTGAACTGTTGATCCCAAGTATTTAAACTCATCCACCTTCACCACCTCTACTCCTTGCATCCTCACCATTCCTCTATCCTCCCTCTCACTCACACACATATATTCTGTCTTAGTCCTGCTGACCTTCATTCCTCTTCTCCCTAGAGCATATCTCCACCTTTCCAGGGTCTCTTCCTATTGTTCCTTACTATCACTACAGATCACAATGTCATCTGCAAACATCATAGTCCATGGGAACTCCTGTCTGATCTCATCTATCAACCTGTCCATCACTATTGAAAATAAGAAAGGGCTCAGAGCTGATCCTTGATGTAATCCCACCTCCAACTTAAATGCATCTGTCACTCCCACTGCAGACCTCACCGCTGTCACACTATCCTCGTACATATTCTGTACCACTCTTACATACTTCTCTGACACTCCCAACTTCCTCATACAATACCACAACTCCTCTCTAGGCACCCTGTCATATGCTTTCTCTAAGTCCACAAAGTCACAATGTAACTCCTTCTGGCCTTCTCTGTACTTCTCCATCAACACTCTTAGAGCAAACATTGCAACTGTAGTGCTCTTTCCTGGCATGAAACCATACTGTTGATCACTAATCATCACCTCCCTTCTGGACCTAGCTTCCACTACTCTTTCCCATAACTTCATGCTGTGATGGATCAATTTAATCCCTCTGTAGTTACTACAGCTCTGCACAACACCCTTATTCTTAAAAATCGGTACCAAAACACTTTTTCTCCATTCCTCAGGCATCATCTCACTTTCCAAGATTTCATTAAACAATCTAGTTAAAAACTTCACTGCCATTTCACCTAAACACCTCCATGCTTCCACAGGTATGTCATCTGGACCAACAGCCTTTCCATTCTTCATCCTCTTCATAGCTATCCTTACTTCCTCCTTGCTAATCCACTGCACTTCATGATTCACTATCCACACATCATCCACCTTTCTCTCCCTTTCATTCTCTTCATTCTCCAGCCCCTCAAAGTACTCTTTTCATCTGCTCAACACACTCTCCTCGCTTGTGAGCACATTTCCCTCATTATCCTTTATCACCCTTATCTATTACCTTTATCACCTTTACCTGCTGCACATCTTTACTAGCTCAGTTCCTCTGTCTAGCCAATCGGTACAGGTCCTTTTCTCCCTCCTTAGTGTCCAACCTTTCATACAACTCTTCATACGCCTTATCCTTAGCCTTTACCACCTCTCTCTTTGCCATGCACCTCTTCTCCTTATACTCCTCTACTTTCTTCATCTCTCTGACAATCCCACTTCTTCTTCACCAACCCAGCGGAGCCACCTGTCCCACCTCATCTGGCTGTGGCACCGAGCACCAGCATGTCTGGGGCCCACCCCGGGACCTCCTCGTCTGCTGGTCCTGCACCACCTTTGGGTGGCACCGCCTCAGGGGATGGGGCTCACCCTCCCTGGGAGTGGGCGTGGACAGGACACTGTCACCCATCGCCAGGTCCAGGGTGTAGTGCATAGCGAGCTCCACATGGAGTTTGAAGATCTGCTACGCCAGCTTGAAGGCTGCGTGTTGCAAATAGAGGGTTGGCCTGGCCCTCCTATTCATCCACCAGCACAGCCAACTTTGGGGCTGTGAAGGTGCAGTAGTGACTGCCCATGGGTGGGGACTTCAGTCCCACTGGTTCCACTAGGGGGTTCATGGGCTTCCGATTTCTAAACACCCCTCCTCATCAAGATCTTTACCTCACACATGTGTCATATACCACCGCTGTATGCTGTCTTGTCTGTTATCCTACCCTACCTACCTCCCCAAATATACCGACTATCCCTCCCCAACATCCCACTCTCACCTGAAAAAAAGGACAATCTGTTCCCCCCCAACCCCCCCCCCATAAATAGCTGTCCATTTTGCACGTTTCCACTAGACACATGTAATCTGGTCTAATTGGCTTCACAACATATTATTGTTGTCCTCACCCCTGTCTCAGGGTTATGAGTGTCCAAATCTACCTCCAAATCAGTATATATGCACAGCTGTTACTGTAGAAGAAATGGGCAGCTATGGACCTTCCCTACACATGCCCTGCACATCCCTAGCTACTTTCCCTATTGTATTTTCCTCTTTGTGCCCCTTTTTCACCACTTTCCTATCAACCCTTTTTTATTTATTTTAAAGAAATTAGAGCGCGTGTAAGTGGGAGTAAGCACTTTTAAGCAGCAGTAAGTGGGCTTAAGCTTGTTTGCGTGGGGGGTAAGCAATGCCTACACAGGTTAAGCAAATGAGAAGCTAAATCAGTATAAGAAATTGTAACCAGAAGTTAGCAGTGCTTAACTTTGTGCAAACCCACACAAACCCGCTTACAACTGCTTAAAAGTGCCTTCATTTCTCTGTATCCA